>NC_060896.1:21742776-21762776 GCF_014805685.1 Silurus meridionalis | reverse complement strand
GTTATTAACACTAGTAACACTAACTTCTAGAAAATGGGTGATTTCTTACTCTTGGAGGAAGAGAATAAATAATAGGGCTGTATTCTTTAGCCATCAAACCCACTGGGGAATAAAACACTGAATTTAATAAAACAGAACAAAACATACACATACAGGCAGCTATGCTACACAAGGGTCCTTTGATGGGATGCAGACATAAACGTCAAAGACACAAAGCCGTAGGGCTTTTGGAAAAAGTGCTGAGATACACGCTATACCGTTGAATGTGGGCATGTGCTGAAATCTTGGATGAATGTAAAAGAGCATGGTTTGATTTTAAGAGAAGGCAATCCAAACCTCTGAACAATTCCTAGTTGCAGGTCACAATGTAAGGTTTGGAGTGTTTCTGAGTTCATGCCTGGGCTTCAGAATTAGTTTTATGATCGCACTCAGAAAAGTGAGGCTTTCTCAGACATCCTGTGAATTTTGCCAGCCAGATAGCTGAAAATATTTTAAATGTTTGTGAACTTAGCAAAAATGTTTCATAGCAGAAATCCTATAAGGTTAGCTTAAACCTAGCTAACCAGTGCTACATATGAATATTGTGAACATTTATGGATATGTATTCAAAATCCTCACAGAACTGTTATACCAGCTAATTATCGTTTAGTTGCGGATTTTATGAATATCTATTGATATGAATTCAAAGAATTCCTCTCAGAATTCATCAGGTTAGCTCATGTTTAGCCAGCTAATTGCAGTTAGCTGTGAGTATTGTGAACTTTTACACATATTACTTTAAAATCCTCAACAATTTAGTCAGGTTAGCCTTGGTTAGCTAACCTTGTTGGCTAGCCGTCTGTCTGGCAGAAAATGCCATTTCTCTCATTACTTCTCACTTCCTTCCTGAAGATTTAAATGGACTTAAAGACATTTACAATGCTATATAAAATGCATATATATATATATATATATATATATATATATATATATATATATATATATATATATATATATATATATATACTACCTACCAGTTGAGGGTCAATAAAAATATTAATAATGATATAAATTACAGGCATTCAGTACTTATAATGAATTTGGAGCCGTGTCAGAATTTGTTAATGACATACGATACCGTAATATAAAAATAGAAAAAAAAAAAAAAAACAACAAAAAAAAACAAACAGCTGCCCTTTGTAGAAAGGAAAAGCACTTATGACGCTAATTACTACGAAATGTCCGTGACCAGACTGCCAACACACATTAGATTGAGTCTATGCTATTGTGATGAGAGCGCAAGATAAGAATTAGGAAAAGAAAATGAAGCGCTTGAAAGAATGCTCACATATTGATTGGCATTTGCAAACAGCTCATAAAATAACAGCCTAAGGGCTCGTTCCCAGGGACAACGCACAGCAAAAAAAATCCTCCATCCACAGTCATTTATTTGATGACTAAATATTAGTTAATACGTACAAACGGCAGTCTTCTTAAGGTCAAGCTGAGAAAAGGAGAATATTATTGTTATTAGTACTGTACTCTGATTAACACGATATGGAGGAGTAATGCATTCGGCTAGAGGAGATATGCGAGAGGAAAAAAAGAAAATGCAGGATCCAGCCCTCATTCTCTTCAACTCCCTCTCTCCCTCCATACCTCAGCCTTTTACCCTTTTATACACAATTGCCTTCGTCCTCAATTTTGTTTTAAAAAGCATCCACTCAGTTATAATATATGAAGAAATGTTGCACCTATTCTGAACATTCCTATGACAAACAGTAATGTACTGTACTAATACAACATTAAATACGCATGGTAGAACTACACGTGGCTAAAGACGGGGCAAACTTAATCACCCATACCCACTGTACACCGAAAAAATGCCCCCACGGAATCCCTCAATCACCTCCTGATATTGCATTTGTTGCTATTGATGAGCCCGGTGGATAAGAATATGTGCAAGTTAACCAACCGGGCTTTATTACTCTTACATTTTTATGCCGTCTTGATTTTGCAGAGCATACCATCATAACTGGTAATGCCACAACATTTTGACTCTACAAATACAAGGATCGCTTTTGGCATGAAAAGGGTTAAAAGGCACCAAACAGTCTGTGACGCCATAAGAGGTGTTTTCCAGGGTTAGCAGGCAGGAGACTTTGAAATGCAGACCACCTCGTTCAGAGTGCAGGAAGGGTGGCTTTACAGTCAGCCACACTCCTTCAAAGCCAGTAGGAATTTGAGGTCAAATGTAGATGAGTCCTCTATAATAAAAAAAAAATCCTTGCTATTACACCAACGTGATCTCCACTTCCTCGGTTTTGTCCACTTGTCTACGAGAGTGTTGTTTCGGAGGAGGTGGAGCTGCACGGACCTGCGAGGGGGGCAAAAGAAAAAAAGCCGTGCTCAATAATACAAATAATATAAATACATTTAATCAATCTAGTACTTTTCAGTAATGTTTATTATTATGATTTATTCATCATATTGCTATAAATACACTATATGGACAAAAGTATTGGGACACCTGACCCTTCTGGCCGTATGTGGTTCTTTCCCAAAATGTTAGCACAAACTTGGAGACACGCTATTGTATAGGATGTCTTTGGATGCGGTAAATCTATTTTTCCCTTCACTCGAACTAGTAGATATAAACCTGTTCAAGCACAACAATGCCCCTGTGCACAAAGCTAGCTCCATGAAGATATGGTTTACACGGGTTGGAATTGATCTCGATCGGTCTGCTATAGAGCTCTCACCTCATCACATTGATAGGAATTGGAACAGTGAATGCACTCCAGACCTCCTCACCCTACATCAGTATCTAACTTTTATTTACTAATTCCCTTGTGGCTGATGAACACAAATATGCATAAGCACAGTCTAAAATCTAGTGGAAATCTTTCCAGAAGAGTGGAGGTTATTATAACAGCAAATGGGACTAAATGTGGAATGGGACATTCGAAAAGCACATACGAATCTTATGGTCAGATGTCCACAAAATTTTGTTTATATAGTTGCTGTTGCTAAATATTGTTAACAAAATTGCAAACTAGGCAAAATATAAAAGCTCTATGCTTTCAAGCCTGAGAAAATTGTCATGACACCACCATCATAGAGCATTATCTAGTAATTTTAGACAAAGAAGAAAAAAACAGAAAAACTCATTTCACAGATGGCTCAACAGATGGGCAAATTTGCTGCTTGATTACAGTTTTACTTATCACTATTAGGCTCTAAAGCAGATTACTAGTGTAGTTTATCTCAATTTGTAGAATTTTTATACAGAGAACTTGTGGAAAAGTGTTACGACGGGATACATACAGGTCGTAGTTTTCCCGGACCGGATCCATCAGGTGTAAATCTCGGAGGCTGGGGAAAGCCAGGGCTTTCTGGACTCAAACCAGAATTGTGATCTTTACAAAGACAAAAACAAAAGCTTAGAAATCTGCCAAAAGCAGCACTGCTGCTGGAAAAAAGGCAGAAAATAAAGTATAATTCGATATGTTTCGGTAGGAATTCTTACTGTGTGGAAGGGTTTTGTGCAGGCCGGGATGTTTGTGCTCTCCGTTGACGGACGGTGAACGAGGCAGGTTGGGAGCGGGGCTACAGTCTAGGGTGCAGGGGGGCTGATCATAGAGGGGTAAAGGAGGCAAAGATGACTGCAGTTTCACACATGATGATACCTGTAGAATAGAGCATGTTACATGTTTACTTCTTAGAACGGTGTAAAGTAATGGAGAGTGTGTTAGAGAAGAGAAGAGTGATAGCAGGAGTGATTTGTGATAGAAGGGTATCTGCAAGAGTGAAAGGGAAAGTTAATAGGACTGTGGTGAGACCTGCGATGTTGTATGGTTTAGAGACAGTGGCATTGAGTTAAAGACAAGAGGTGGAGCTGGAGGTAGCAGGGCTGAAGATGTTGAGGTTTTCGTTGGGAGTGACGAGGAAGGATAGGATTAGAAATGAGTTTATTAGAAGTACAGCGCATGTAGGACGTTTTGGAGACAAGGTGAGGGAGGCGAGATTGAGATGGTTTGGACATGTTCAAGGGATGGACATGGCGTATGTCGGTAGGAGAATGCTGAGGATTGAGCCGCCAGGAAGAAGGAAAAGAGGAAGACCAAGGAGGCGGTTTATGGATGTGGTGAGGGAAGACATGCATGTAGTTGGTTTGAAAGAGGCAGATGTAGAGGACAGGGGGGGTATGGAGACGTATGATCCGCTGTGGCGACCCCTAATGGGAGAAGCCAAAAGAAATAGAAGAAGAAGACATGTTACATCTCAGGGTGTGCTGTTTTTTAAACACGAGGCACCAGAAGAATATCCTGCTCATAACAGAGAACAGTGTGATGCTCTTTCTTTGAATGCTTTCAGATGAAAAATGTCCAGCACCTAATAAATCATGGGCATCGTGTGACCATGACATTTTAATAATGCATAAAAAAAGCTATTTCTTGTGTTATTGATGAGGCTGTTTCTCAAATCACAGATTTGAAGCACACTCGAAGGCCTTTAACGCTTTCTGCTGTAATTTGGAAGCGATGTATTTATATAGAACTCAATTTTAAATGGCTTCATATATAAGAGGTTAATTAATTTCCCTGAGACCTTAGCACTTGAGGTTAACATAAGGAATTGATTTTTCTTGCAAATTAAGTAAAGATGTAATTGCATGATATAACATGACAATCTTGGTCGTTGTGTTCTTTACAAAATAATTGTAGGAGTCATGATCACAGACCCTGACATGAATATAGAGCCAATGATACAGACCAAAGTTAACAATCTGTTTGGCACAAAATGCTTCATTAGACTGCTCATTTATTAAACTTTTACTCACAGACTTCAGTACATGACGGAGATAAAGTACTGCAATGGACAGAATATCATTTAACATCGTTAAACTTAATTATCTTGACACATCATGCCATTCCCATGACAATGTCAGTAGCTAAGAGTTCAAATTAAATAGCAAGATTGATTCAGTGGCAGATTTGTCCATGTATTTATATGCAGTAGGCAGAATGACAGCTCTATTACAAGATTATTACACATTTGTCCTTAATTTCTGGCTTCCTATTAAGATCAGATCTAATCAGAGAAGTACTGATGACAGAGGAAGTGTCTGTCATCTCGTTACAGACGTGGGTTTTTTAAAAGCTGTCTCAGCACCACAATAATTGCAGGAAGGAAGCGGGCACGCCTGCTCTAATAAGTTCCCAGACATGACGGGCATTGGAGGCAGACAGGAAAAGGGCATGCCTAGTTTATCTGGAACATGAGAGAGGAGCGTGTGTCGGGGCAGTGTGCAGGAAAGCCAGAGAATTAAAAAAACCTGTCATATAAAATGGAAAATAAACACACATTTACAGATAGCATAGTAAATTTCCATATTTCTGCAATGGTAAATAATCAACGTTTAAACTTTGATAACAAGTGAGTGCTCGCAGTAACACACTGATGCACAGCTCTCTTACCTGAGCATCCAAAGCCCAGTGCGTGTCTCCATTTTCTGCAGTCAGATCCTCCACCAGGACGGATGGAAAGACACCTACTCTCCCATTAAACTCGCCTTCCCAGAATCCATCGTCCTCCTGATTGTCTTTGTTAAGGATCCGGATGACGGCACCCTCTGGGAAGGACAGCTCATCATCGGTCTGGCCCTCATAGTCGTATATGGCCTTTGCAAAACTCACTAAGATAGAGAGCGAGACAGAGGGGAAAAAGACCAGTATAGAAATACGATGAGATACCAAAATTAGAAAATCAGAAATTTTTATGTTATGGTGTATCACTATAGATGATAATGTTAAAAAGATGGTAGCCAGCTCTTTATGTTACATGCTCATGTACATGCTAGGGGTGACCCCAAATAGTCGAAGATTCGATGCTCCGATAGGAGGAGCCTGATTTGACTACCAATCTCACACTCGATTCCTCTGAGAGGCTTATTCTATTTTTGTTATATGGGGGAGCTTGATGTCCGATTTCACACAGAACTACCGGTTTATAATAATGATATGATGATACTGCTGTAAATAAAAATGTGAAAATAAGTAGTTTTAATAAATACTTTTCTAACGTGCGTGAATAAATCCACCCCGTCCTGTGACAGATTTAAGTTTCACTTTCCACGATCCGGGACCGACACAGGAACATTTTGGCGGCAGGTATTTAAATATTTAACAATGTCTGGGGAATTTCTTTCAGTAAATAAATGTTTGATTGTTTTTCGGTGCTTCTTCGTGTTTAGTTCTGTACGTCGTGTCTTTATAAGGCTATGAGGAATCTTTTAAACTGCCTGGTGTCATCGTCTTTTGAACATTTAATCTAGACATACCTGAAGTGTGTATAGGATTAAATAAAAGGAAATGTTTGTGTCGGTTTGCAACTTACTATTGGAGTCACCGTTGATACTGCCTGAGGCCAGCTCAGGGTCAGTGGAGTTGCTTGACGTGTGTGAGCGCGAGTCCAAAGCAGAAAGCGATTGGAGCATGCTCAGTATGCTGTTAGAGGAGGGAAACTGCAGGTACTTCTCAGGCACATAGCCCACGTGACCTGCCTTATTCCGTGCCTGGAATAACATGGACAAACGCACACACACACACACACACACTTACTGACCCCAAAAATCTTAAACTGTACTATAATCAATTAATTGGCCATAATTTTTGGATTAATATTTAGTCACAGTAGTTCAGTAGTACAGTAGTATTATATATACGTATACCTTTCATATTACATGTCCATATTCTCAATCTGACTGAGATTTCTATACAGCTAATTTAATAGGCTTGTGAAGGTTGAGATTTACAAAACAGTAAAGTTCATTAAAAGTGTTTAATGAATTATGGTGACTTAATAAGATCAGGGCACCTCACACCACCTTGTCATTGATTATTTTCCTATATCAATTCCCCATATTGCGTTTCACCCGCTAATTTATTTAATCCCAAAGGGAGCAGTTGATTGCTGGTAGTTGCCATCAATAGCAACAGGTATGACTAAAAAAAAGGGCATGGAATGAAGTGTGCTATGGTACATGTTTAAAAATGAAGAATGTTTACTTTGACCCAGTCCTCCATGTCTCCATCCTCTATGACCTCGAGCACCTCATGCTCATCGATGGTCAGCTCGTCTGGCTGTGAAGCCTGAGAAAGAGCAATAGTAAGAAAAGAAAAAAAAGAGATAGAGTGTGTGTGTGTGTGTGTGAGAGCGTAATGCTAATATTGGAAAACCTCTTCAAAACATTGTGTGATTTAATACCACTTTAAACAAATTCAGGTTGGCTACTCCTCGTGACTCACAGCTGCATTTGCGTCACACCTACGAATGGCTTCCTACAGCACGCAGCGAGCAGATTTTTCTGAATATACTTACTCCTGTCAATAAGCATAAGGATGTGAAATAGACTTATGAGCTGTTTGTGAAGTTGTATACTCTGTATACACAGAATCGTTTTTGTGATCATGAGCTGATTAGCTAACTACCTGGTACTCAGAATAGCTAGGTTGCTCACTAGGTATCTAGCAGCATGAAGCAATGACCTTACATCTGCTGTCATGTAAAGATAAAGCGACGTACATACAACAAAGACGATTGCCTCTGTGTACACCTACAAACCGCTTGACCAACGTTTTCTCTGCTTTAAAGAAAAACTGTGTCAGAAGGATAAAATGCCTTTAGGGTGTCCTCTGGCCCTGCAATCTACAGGGACTCAGTCATGTAGCCCTCAGAGGGTCGTTTAATAAACTTAATTTGATCAGCGATGGTTTTGTAATGACAGTAACTAGGATTAAGTCGAGGCTGAAATTGAGAAGGAACTGACAAAGGATACATAAAACCCCACTAGAATAACAACAAAGAAACGAGTGTTTGTGTGTGTGTTGTGGTACCTTGTAAGAGTAAAGCACTTTACAGGTAAGTGGGTAGTTCCTCAGTGTTCCTGAAGGACTAGAACTGCTGTCGTCAAATTGCTCCATGTTCTCCTCCAGTTCCTCGCCTTCGTCACGGTCCAAGTCCACGGGGGTCTACAAAAAACACAGGAGCATAGTTCATTTAGAAAACACTCTCACATGACCCTGGCAGAGGGTGTCTCTAGATTGTTTGCACACCCGCTGTCAGAAAAGCTACAAGCTTAGATCTGTGTGAGAATGTCCAACAGAACAAGGCCACGTCTTTATCTGTCATTGGGACACAGTTTTTCAGTCCAATTCCCACCCACCTGACTGGCCATTCGATTGGACTACAAGAGATCAGGTGGTCATGACCCAACCCACTGTTGACCAAAACATTTAATCAAATTAGAAAGCTAAAAAAATAAGTAAGAATTAAGATCAGAACAGGACAGGGGTTTCAAGAACAGAGAGGTTTTTGTAATGCTTGCACAGAGAACCTAAACCATAAAATGCAGATATCTGCTTGGAAAAACACTGGGGAGAGATTGGGGAAGAAATTGATCTAAAGTAAGAAACAGTGTGTGAAACAAGCAGTCGCTGGGCATCTGTGCTGGAATAACACTAAATAAATACTCCAATGTTGACCTGGTAAAGTGGAAACATTGGGAGAACAATAGATTTCCTGTGATACACTAGACTGTTCCTGGAGTCTCATTTGTCCTTCAGAGGATTTACATACATGTGCCACCTGGTTTGTGAAATAATGAATATGCAAAGACAGGATTTAAGGGCACCACTGTTGAAAAAAAGCTTCCTTTCAAATAATTTATTCTGAAACTTAATGTACTGGTAATCATTCCATAGCAAAAAATTGAATTAAAGTAGTTATAAAAATGATATGTATTCCAACAAAGAGGAGAAAAATTATCTAGGTTTTTGTTCTGTTTGTGAAACAGAAGATTCAAGCAGCATTTTGACCACTGTTTACATGTGGCATTCAGATACAAAGGAATGTTCCCAAACTAAAGATTTTCTCTGTTTTGGCCTTCTGTACACAATGTGGTGGTGTTTTCAGCAGGGCTGTAGCTATCAATTATGTTAGTAATCCAGAATTCTACTGATTATTCTGATTAATAGTTTTCTTTTTTAAATGTAATTTTATTAAAAAGCAATACTAAATATCAAGAGAAAATAAGACAGGTCTCTAAAATGAACAAGTAATTTCCTCTGCTTCATCTGTTTTCTCCAGGGATCGGAGGCTTGGCTTGATACCATGCGATTCTTTTGATTGTTGATTTCATTTTCAATGTGCAAAGCTTTCTGCCACTACAGAGGGGTAACACTACCCGATTGGCTAAAAAAATAAATAAACAGAAAAAAAACACCCCAACAATTCGGAATTGTGAAATTAGGCAAACTTTGTTTTATAATGTGGCTTCAAACTTCCATACGAATCTTCTCCTCGCCCCTCACTGTTTCCTCTCAGTTCCTCAATTTTTTCATTCTGCAGCGTGTTTATTTGTTCAGAGTGCTCCAGAGTTTAGTGGGTGGTGCGTCAGTAATAATGGTCCGTGGTGAAACGCAGTGCTCCGTGTGTAGTTAAATAGACTAAACAATTTTTTTGCGAATCACTGGAGTTACTCAAGGAATCGTTTCAGTCCTAGTTTTCAGTTAACAAAAATTGAGCTTTTTGAAAACACTCTCTCGCAACATTTTACAGAGCTGGAAAGTAAATAAACACCAGGCGGAAATGACGCAAGTTGAAGCGTCTTATGTTTTGCTCATGTGCAGTACAGGGATGTAAGCGTTTTCAGACGTTTCTGTGCAGAACACGCCGTTTTCAGATTTATTCAGATTAGTGTAGACGTAGCTCTAGTTACAACAGAATTGTTAAAATACTGACCGTGACATATATCTGACTGAACATATCATTATGATACGGAAGTCCTAAGAGTCCTTGCATTATAATCTTTTTTTTCTTTCTTGTTTTCTCGTGATCACAACTTAATTGTCTTGTAAACTTAACTTAGATCAGTACTTCATTTTTCTGTGTATCGGTCTAAATGCAGCATCATCACAGCATCATGGATGATTGCATTCACTTTGATCAGGGACTCACTAATAGAGATTTCAGACCCTACTGCATATTCCATGATATACAACGAAAACATTTACAAGGCACGAGATTTTTTCGCGATACAATCATTGAGATCACAAATAATATGGTGTTAACAAGAAAACAACTTTCGTTAGGTCGAGAAAATTGAGTCGTGATCCTGAGAAAACAACTCTATGTCGAGATCGAGAAGAAAATTCAGTTGTGATCGTTAGAAAATGAGAAGGAAAAAAATATTATAATGCATGGCCTTTTTCGACTTCCACATTGAGATGCTCATAGCTGCTAATGAATACAACTTTTTTCCTTTTTCTAAGCCTTTTGACCATAGATTTTGGAGGGCAAGAGGACATGACTAATAGCATAGCCTCAAACTATTCGAGCTAATATCATAAACCAGGGTTGGTAGGCTTCAGCAAAATGTCCAAAATGTGTGTTTTCATTCTAATGCTTTACCAGCCCCTATAGACGAGCCGCCACGCTCTTTTAAGCACTTCTTAAATACCTGCTTCTCATCCAACTTAAAAACTCAGGTCAGAGGATTCCAAACTTCAAAACGGTTTGTTGTTTAGCGAGTTATAAGAGTCGATTCAATTCACTATTATGATGCTTTGTCTGATCCATGACCTTGGTTTATGAATTCTATGTTTATAGAACAAACTTAAAGTAGCCAAAAAATTTGACTATATCTGTCTGACTTTTTCTTTTGCAGTGTCTGCAATATTCACCTTTAGCACAAGTCTTTTCTCACTTGCCTGTCCCCGTCTCGCCCTTATTTGCACTGCTATATTTATTCCGTCTCTGCCTCTGTCTGTCTCTCTTTCACTACGTGCTGCAAGCGGACGTGAGGTGAATGCTAATTGAATTGGAAGGACAGCCTGAGGAAAGAGCACAGGATCCAAGACAAGAGAAGAAACACTACTAAAATCTGACCTCATGCGTACTTTCCTGTCCTCATTAAAAAAAAGAAAGAAAACAAAAGCAGACAGTCAGTTTGTAAATCCTCGCAGTCAAGCAATTGATGAAAGTAGTAAGGAAAATGTTGGCAGATAGGATTATAAGAATGTATTCATGTTAGTCACTATCCATGTTTTTGAGTCTCATTTCCACTCACGCTTTCTTTTTTCTTACATTAGTGCTTCTAGAGACAGATAATTGTGAAGTGACGAAACTGAAAAAAGATACACACTAGTCATCACTGCACTCATTATACTATATGTATGATAAGAGTGAACTTGTGGGCCTTAGGATGTGACGTAAACGGCAGATCGTAATGAAATGTGGCACCTGACCATCGCCAGTGATTACGATGTAATCAGAAGATAGCAGCAGTGTGTGTGTGGGAATCACTGACGTTTTCATACTAAAGCTCATAAACATCATGAAGCAAGCGCTCATCATTCAGCCTGTCGATTCTAAAGAGCGCCATTCTTCTCTCATCACCTGTAGCATCAATCTTTAACGATCTTTCGGCTCAGCGCTGCTATGAAAGCATGATGAATCACTGGAAAAGTGGAAAGTAAAGCCAGCCCCCTTTGTCTGAATGCTAGTCTCACCTTAATAATAGCAAACTATCAAAGTGTTGGTTCGTGAGCATGAAAGATTGCCCACAAGGTTATTATAGGACAGTTGTGAGCAGTGACAGGGAACTGTCATTAAAAAGCTGCTGCAATGTTTAAATACAGTACAATTAATTATATAAAAAAGTGCTTACTGGGAGCGAGGGATCGTGGGTAGTGTGGGTGGGCAGCGATGCCCAGCGCTCATTCTCCAGCTCTTCCATCACTTGGTTCATTGCGCTTTTTAGCCACGTATCCACGGAAACGCCTACCTGTCTGAGCAGGTCCAGGCGAGCCTCTGCTTTGAGCTTCACCGTCTGGATGATGAATTAAAAAAATGAATATCAGATTCACATACAGACACACAGTAAGTCATTTAAAATCACTTTTACTAAAGCATGACCCGCACGAACGTTACAACCTTCCAAGAAAAGTCTGCCGCCATTTTTCAAAAGAAGCGTCATTCTTTAATATTTAATGCTATATTTAAGTCCTCTCAGCTCCTGACTGACAAATGCTGCTGTTGTCCTGTTTTTATGACCAACCACCAAAAAACCCTCAAAGCTAAAAAGAAATTCCTCACGTTGACCTTTTTCTTTTTTCTTTAATTCCTCTCCTTACCAAAGTTTATCCATTAGCTCCAAATGGAGCAATTAAATATTCATCAGAGACTAATGGCAGATCGGTAGAGCGAGAACTTATTTTAGCTGAAGAATGAGAAACGTTAAAGCGGTTCGTTTCAGGTTGCTTCATGGAAAGCGCTCCATTTGAATGATCCCTTTAAGCACAGCGAAACGGCTTGAGAACATAAATATTGTAAGTACCTTACGGGCTATAATACAACATTATGCAGACGATTAGCAGCTAGAACTCAATAACAGAGACAGACTGCATGGTTTAGTTTGAGCCAGAAGGGGGAGCCAAACATGGGTCAACTTTGATCATTTAAATTGAATGTATTGGATTTATTTTTTGTTTTTTACAACTTCAGCATGCAGTTCTACTGTTTGGTGACACTATTTAGTGTATTTAACTATTAAATGTTTAAGAAATTGTTTAGAAAAATAAAGAATAAAGTGTGCAGTGTGAAAGGGGGAAAAACATGTAACAGGAATCAATTCAGGTAAACAGACAGGTTTATTTCTTACTTTCTTCTTATTATTCTATTATATTTAATAAGCTTATATGCTTCTTGTACAATACAAACAACTATTTGCCCGAAGGCAGCTGTTTGTATTGTACAAGAACAATTACACTGCAGCCTTTAATTTCTACTCAGCTGGCTAGCTGTCCTACAGCTTGGTTTCAACATTAGAGTGACTTTATCACATTAAATCTCAATGTTGGTAGACTCCTGGTGAGCAGCTTTTATATATTTATAATTGTATGTAGCAATATTGTGTTGATCCCCCTTTTGCTGCCAAAACAGGCCTGACCCTTCGAGCATTAACAGCTTCTGGATCGGACCACACGGGTCAGCTTTTGATCCCCATGTGCATCAATGAACCTCGGTCATGGGTGACAAAAAGGGCCAAACTCTCAAATCCTTACACTTGGATAATCAGTGTTATTTACTTCACTAGTCATAATGTTATAATGTTATGCCTGATCGGTGTATATTTCTCACTCTATGGTGTTTGTAATATTTGAATGATTTATTATCACTCTTGGTGTCACCCAAACGAGGAAGGCTTCCCTTTTTAAAATCTGGTTTCTCTCAAGGTTTTGTCCTCAAGCAATCTAAGGGAGTTTTTTCTTGCCACCCAAGTTGTCCCAAGCTTATAAATTCAAATCCAAGTTAACTTTGTCTTAAAGCAGCTTCACAGACTGTAAGAATTATAGAACAATGTCCATAGTTAAAAATGCTTTATAAAAAATTAATTGAACTGAAAATTTTTGCTCTATTGTACTGTCATGGTTTTACAAGCATGGCTAAAATGTTATTGTAGTGTTGCATTTACAGTCCATAATTCGATCGGACTGAAATCAGAATGCTAGTGTTCAGATTTCTTCGAGTGACATCAGATTTTTTCAAATCAGAACAATCAGATATGCACAGTATGTAAAGGTAACTCTGGTCTTTCTGAGTTGCACACAGCTTACCTCAGCTTTACGAATGTGCTCTCTGGCCTCCTCGATTTTGAATTCCAGGTCAATACGGCTCTGTTCTGTAGGAGGAGTCCCTTGTCTCTCGCACTCCTCCAGCGTCTGCAATTACAAACCCATCGCTGATGGTCAATACACATTGCCCATCAGCCTCACACTCAGCATTTATCGCTGTAGATGTGGTGCTTCAAACGGAAACAATTTCTTAACTGGAGCAAAAAAATGACAATGTACTTCTGAGCCTTTATCTACCACACCACTTTGCCCTATTGTATTTAAGCACTAAACCAAGTTGGGACATCGTGGCCAACGCTTGGGTCCTGACAATACTAGCTGTGACTCTACAAGTGCCGTGAGACAATATGAACCAAAAGGAAGCAATAATGCCTCCTGGAAAGTGGCTCTTCTCTGATTTGATCTCACCCCCATACCATTAATGCCTTTGGACATTAATTGCACTTCAGTTTAGCTCTGCAGCAACACACGGGTGAAAGCGCAACACTATTAAATTCATCTGCGATACAAAATCACACAATTTCTTTTTTTTTTTTAAACAAAATGTAAAATTAAATGCACAACATTCACTTATTATAGTTTTATTAAGTTGCATTTTATTCTTTATTCAGCATTATTACCTAGAGAAGTAGTAAAGTAAGAGCTTTTCAGTGTGACATGTCATCAGCCAGTGGCTATCACTTTTTTGTGTGTATAATACAGTGCAATATTTTACACATTGATGTGATTGGCTTTTTGCTCTGACACAGAATATTCCCCATAATGATAGTGGGCAATAACATAATGCATTTATACTCAAGTAACATAAAACCTTAGACAGGACTGTGAGTGTGTGTGTATGCGTGCCTTACCCGTTTATAGTGAATGATGTTTTTGTGCTCTCGGGCTACACGTGTCGCCCATTTCCTGGCCTCCTTGTTGAGGCTGTGCTCCTCCGTGGTACCTGTTTCTGACTCCAGTTGCCGGCTCTATGACGTGCACAGACACACAAACACAAACCCTTTAGCTGACGCACATGAACTAAAAAATTTTTTTCCAACTATATGATCATATTCGTTGAATTAAGCAGATCCTGCACAATATTTAAATTCCTTTCCCTCTTTGAACCACTGAACAAATAACCAAAAGAACATGCAGGAATGAAGGAGACAGACATGCAGAAAAACAGATCATAATCAAGACCAAGTTAATATCTATGGTGTCTGAGAGTTCTTTAAAACCACAGGGAACAGAAATTGTCAGTTTTAACTGCCTATTTTAGAGTGTTAAATGCCAGATACTATCTTTACTATCTCCTATTTCCCCAGACTGCTCACGCGACCGACCTTTAAATACATTTATTTCCAAGTACTCATAAGAAAACACAAGCAAACATGTGCTATTACATGCAGCTTGGTCTGTTAAGACTTATGCAATGTGATTATTGATTTTATATAATATTATATAATATAATTTTGATCAGCTATTTATAGTGAATAAGGTTATGAGCCATTTCTTTGATTGTAGTACAGATTTTTTCCCAAAAATACACTGAAAAAAATAATGATATACCAAAAAAATAAAATAAATAAAAACTGCAAAATGACAAAAAATAAATAATTACTAAACTATTACTAGAAGCTATATAAAAATGGTCATATAGATAAAGTTGTAGCTCAGTGTTTAAAAAGTTGGAACTTTGTTTAGAAGTTGTTGGTTCAAATCCCAGCATTACTAAGCTGTTGGGCCCTTAATCAAGGCCCTTAACCCTGAAATGCTCATTTGTAGAAATTAGATAACTGTAGGTTGCTCTAAGGGCTATATTGAATATACATTAAATATAAATACTGTGAGTGCAACTGTAGCAATAAAGATTGAACAATGAACATATAGGCAGTGCAAACAGTGTTGGCAGTAAAAAATGTATAAGGAAGCAACTTTGGGAACTAAACAGCACTGGCATGAAGATTTAAAAACAAAAATGTATGGTTTGAGGAGCGCTTCTGGACTTGCTGCCATTTGTATACTGTATATATATACTATATACTCAATACTGTATAGACATTATATAATTTAAGTAAACTACATACTCTGTTTTTCACACATCTCAATCGCAATGAATGTTCTAGCATTTAAAATTGAATTAGGGAGTAAAAATGATCGTTTTGATTGCAGCAGCCGCATCAGTCGCTGTCTCATCACCTGAGGTAAATGTCAATGAATCTGATGGGATTATAAACTCATGTTCACATTACATAGGCTAATGTTCATTTAGGTGTTGTGCAGGACTTTACCAAATCATGAGAAAAGCACACAGTAAAGATTTTGGGCATCTTCAGATTGACTGTTTTTACCACTGCATTAAATTAACCGTCCCTTTTACATAACATGACCCAGTGCAAGGTAGGATTAAAACACAGCCCGAGTCTAAATATTTCAATTATTGACCGAAAAAACCCAATTTTGGTCAAGCAGCAAATTTTATAGTATTTTTTCCAGCATCAGTAAAAAAATGTAGCCAATGCTTATACATTATATGGACAAAAGTATTGTGACACCTGACTTTTCCAGACATAAGTTATTCCCCAAACTGTTACCACAAACGTGAAAGGCATACAATTGCATTGGATGTTGTTGGATGCAGGAGAATCATATTTTCCCTTCACTTGTGCTAGAAGATCCAAAATTGTTCCATCATTACAACACAAGCTTCATGATAATATGGTTTACATAGGTTGGAGTGGAAGATCATGAAACTTAAGTGGCCTGTTATAGAGCCCTGACCTTCTATCTACTGAACAACTTTAAAATACACTGGCTCGCTGACTGCACCCCAGCCCTCCTCATCCTACATCAGTATCTGTTACTAACACCCTTGTTATTGAACAACACAAACCTCCACAAGCACACTCTAAAATTTAGTGGAAGATCTTCCCAGAATAGTAGAAGTTATTATAACAGCAAATGGGGACTAAATGTGGAATAGGATGTTCAAACACTTCATACAGGATGTTCAAACTCCTTTCCCCTCCACATGCTTCAGACAATAATACATTAAGTGCAGATCATCAGAAACCTCACACTCAGGCTGGGATCATAAATGCATGAATGATAAAGTCAAACTATATGCAAGGCGTTGCTTCGATAAGACTTCCTGTTAAGGTGTGTATGTGAGCGTGCATTCTAAACGGTGAGCTATTAAATGTCTTTGTCTGGATGAGGATCAATGCAAACTGCATTGAACAATTGAACGGCAGAAACCCGACATCAGTCACGGGATGCAGGAAGCAAAAAGTGCTGACTACATCAGATCGTGCTAAAGACAAACACTTTAAACAATTACTTTTTTTCCTGCTGTGTTTTTCTTGGTGGCTGCCTGTGTAAGATTTCTGATTAACCTCAACCAGAAAATCACATTTTGGAGTGACATCATACTAATGATTTCTCCAATGATTACAGAGACATCCACATTAGCTTTGGGCATTTACATACAGCCGTGAATACATTTTAAATCGAGAAGCATTAGAACGACTATTTTATCAGAATAATTTAGACATAATCTAATCAAAAATGGCTGCACTTATCATCACTCTAATTAGGCACTTGTAGCACACCCCATATTTATGTTATAGATAAAGCAAACTCTATTTATGTGTCTTTTATCTAACAGGTTTTATTAATCTCATTAGTTTCCCAGATTTAACTGCTTTAAAAAAAAAAAAAAAATACAAATAAACCTAAAGCACAGTAGACTGCATAATGTCAATATCTGGTATGACAAGCTGTTGCCTTTAAAACTGCACCAGTAGTCTCAACGCACAGCTTTATAAAGAAATTGGCTGCTCAGTCTTTCTAAGCATCTTGAAGAAGTTCTTCTGGACATCTGATTTTTATTTCATTATTATAATTTTTTTTAAATAAAGTCTTATTACATCTAAAGAATATTGTCTTAGTACTAAATCTATCAAAATTTCTACTCTACCCTCTATATATGATTATATACCAAGCAACTTCTTTAGTCTGTCTGTCTGTCTGTCTGTCTGTCTGTCTGTCTGTCTGTCTGTCTGTCTGTCTGTCTGTCTATCTATCTATCTATCTATCTATCACAAAAGTGTATATTTAGTTAATAATATAACAGTACATATGAATATATTCATTCGCGCAGGATCTTCTGAAATGCTGTCGGAATCAGTGCTGCGAGTGTGTAATGAGTAGCACTATTACGTCATGATTGTAACAGTATGTTATGAGATCAGGTTCTCAATACTAAAATATAGTTTTTGTTGTTTGGCTGAACCAGTCAGGATTGAGCTATTATAATCCCTGGTTTTAACCACATTTGCTGATTGGACTTTGTAATTCACACTGCAAATGCTAAATCAATCTATTTGCAAAGACACCATTTGGCTCTTTTAATGAAAGCAATCCAAAAAGCTACATATTTATTAAGGCAATATTGTAAGCTATTGGTTTTTAATTCGATCACCCACACACAGAATACACCTCTATCCTATTATTGACTTAATACATAAATACAGACCCTGACATGCGATGAAAATGTGTTCCAATGAGTCCATCATAACTTGGAAATATCGTAAATCGAGACATGGCCTAGACTACCAAGTAGTCTTTAGGAATGGTGATCAGTATGGGGTAGTATACTGTAATTGGTTGATAATTTAACTAATTACAGTACATCATTTAACAAAACAGACAAATTAAGTGGAGGGTGGAGTTTTACGCAGCTGCGGCATTTCCATCGCATGTCGGGGGACTACCTGTATTCATGTATTAAGTCAATAATAGGATAGCGAGTGTGCTGTAGAGATGTATTCTGTGTGTGGGTGATAGAATTAAAAAACGTTGGCTTTTGGTAAATCATTGGTCCTGGTCATGTTTTATTGACCATGAAAAAAAAAAATTTGCAAGTTTTACTGAGAAAGGCATCTTCAAAAGAATAGCACATCTTGTCCAGTTTTACATTTTTGCCTTAATAAATATGCAATTTTTGGATGGTTTTCATTAAAAGAACAAAATGGTGTCTTTGAAATGACGTTTGCCTGCCATGTGAAATCGAATTTTTATTTATTTATTTATTTATTTATTTTTTTACAAATTTGTCATATCGCTATAATCATCGTAAGATTAAGTCCTTTCTATTTTTTCTTGTACATATTGTTAAAAAATGTTTTTTGGTACATTTCTTGGTCTACTGAACTGACATTCCATTATGTATTTTCATTATGTTCACGGTTGTCCTGCATAAGTAAGGGTTATGCTGCAGCAAGTTTTTTTTCTGTGAGATTGGAGCTTTTCTAATTTTGTGTGCACGAGTGTATGTTCTTGCAGTACAGAATACAGTTGCATGATGGGAGCTCGTTAGCCACGCATCTCTCTACCTGGGCCAAGGTCATTCTCATCACACTGACTGCCGATGGCTCAATGTCCACCAACTGCTGCACGGAGTTTAGAGTCTGAGTGAGGAATCCGCACACACACATACACACAGAGGCAGCACAGGGAAACACAGTTAAAAGAGAAAGAAGGAAAAGAGAAAGTTAGTGGCAGGAAGTCAGTGTCAAAATTTAACAAGCTATCAGACAGTACAATTTATTCAGGATAAATTCTAGTAGCAGAAAAGCCCTGCAACAAACATATAAGCCTTAGTGCAAAGCAGAAAAGAAAAAAAGCGAAAGATCAGAAAAGATTTGATTGTCAAAGTTAAAAATCCAACAGTGTTGACGTGGGTGGGAGAAGATGAAAATCGCCGTTGTGACGGAGAGATTGAAGGATAGATGAAGAAATCTACAGAAGAATACTTATGCAGCCTGAGACAAATATAACAAACAGGACAGGACAAAGAGACAAAAGGAAAGAAATAAGAAACAATAAGAAATATGAAGAGAGAGAGAGAGAGAGAGAGAGAGAGAGAGAGAGAGAGAGAGAGAGAGAGAGAGAGAGAGAAAGATGGCATTCCTGTGAAAGGGAAGTGAGTGAGAATGAACAAAAAGAATATAGAAATGCAGAAAAAGACAAGAAAAGAAAGATGGAGAGAATAATGAAGTGGATCTGTGAGAAAGATGAAAAAAGTAACTGTAATATTATGTGGATGAGAATATTTCCAGGAAAAAATTGCATGAGGACAAACAAGCTTTATTTAATGAGAGTTATATATATAGAAAGAAGGAGATAAAGAGGGAGAGAGAGAGAGTGGGAGAGAGCGGGTTTAATCATAGCTGTCGCTATTTAGTCACGCGAGTGTTTCCGACACATCCGGAGGTGTCTGCATAGGGTAAATATAGACAGTGAAGATGAGACTGCTGACTCTCTGTGTGTGTGTGTGTG
>NC_060896.1:20622776-20795276 GCF_014805685.1 Silurus meridionalis | reverse complement strand
AGTTCACAAGTCCTAAAATATACTACAGAAGTAAATATAACCATAATACAGTATATTAACAAATGATAAATGGCTCCTTATTAGTACACATTCAGCACTTCATCCTAAACACCTATGATAGCTGAATGCTGCTGATGAGCTTAGTTCTGAATCAGACTGTCAGGAACACAGACACATTTCAAACTTGATGGAATTGCACCACATTTAATACACAATTGAAATATCACACAGGAAATTGTTGTTTTTGTTTCAATTTTGGCCTGCATAATAATGATCAATGAGACATGGTTTTTTTTTTTTTAACAATCTAGCTGCAATGCACTTTCACTGAGACTGATGTGCGAAACGAAGTAAAAGACATCGACGTAATTCGCTTTGTCTGTATTCTTTATATGAATGCAAATGAATGAATATCTTTACTTGTCTCTAATAGTATGCAGTGTTCAGGTGGATGTTAAATAACACTGTAATATCTATGAGCATATGAGCAAAATCCACTACACACACACACACACACACACAGTACAGTACAGTACAGTACAGCCGGTAGACAGTTTAACTGTTTTTTACTTTTGTATGATCACATTTTTTGACAGCTTCATTTAATTCTTTGTCTTCCTATTTTTCTTCTTTTGTTTGCTTTCTTAAGTGTCACTATAGCAGATCAACCCTCTCCATACTACCCTATCCTTTACATCTGCCTCTTTCAAACCAACCACCTTCTTCGCTCACCACATCCATAAACTTACTTATTGACCTTTTTTTTTTACCTCCTGCCTGGTGGCTCCATCCTCACCATCCCTCTACCAATATGCATGTCCCCCCTCAGCACATGATCAAACCATCCCAATTGCACCTCTCTCACTTTGTCTCCAAAACGTTCTACTTGTGCGGTCCCTCTTATAAACTCATTTCTAATCCTGTCCATTCTCATCACTCCCAATGAAAATTACAGCACATTTAACTTTGCCACCTTGCATGCACCATTTTCTTCACTTCTCTCACACACGCTCCATTACTTTGAACTGTTGACCCCAGGTACTTAAACTTATCCACCTTCACCACCTCTTCTTCCTGCAACCATACCACTCCACTGCCTTCCCTCTTATTTACACACTTGTACTCTGTCTTGCTCCTTCTGACTTTTATTGCCAGCTTCTTTTAATTATTTTTCTTTTTCTTTTGGTTCCTCCCAGTAGGGTTCACCACAGCGGATCATCTGTCTCCATACTACTCGGTCCTCTATATCTGCCTCTTACAAACCAACTATCTGCATGTCTTCCCTCACCACATCCATAAACTGCCTCCTTGGCCTTCCTCTTTTCCTCCTTTCTGGCGGCTCCATCCTCAACATTCTCCTTCCAAAATAAATATTCAAACCATCTCAATCTCGCCTCCCTCACCTTGTCTCCAAAACGCCTTACATGCGCTGTCCCTCTAATAACTCTCACCACAAATAACGATATTATCCGCAAACATCATAGTCCAGGGAGACTCCTGTCTGACCTCGTCCGTCAACCTGTCCATCACCACTGCAAACAGGAAAGGGCTCAGAGCCGATCCTTGATGCAGTCCAACCTCCATCTTGAACCAGTCTGTCGTTCCTACTGCACACTTCACTGCTGTCACACTGTCCTCATACATGTCCTGCACCACCCTCACATACTTCTTTGAAACACCTGACTTTCTTATACAATACCACAACTCCTCTCTCGGCACCCTGTCGTACGCTTTCTCTAAATCCACAAACACACAATGTAACTTCTTCTGACCTTCTCGATACTTTTCCAACAACATTCTTAAATATCGGTACCAACACACTCCTTCTCCATTCCTCAGGCATCCTCTTACCTTCCAATATCTTGTTTAAGAACCTGGTTAAAAACACCACTGCCATCTCTCCTAAACATCTCCATGCTTCTACCGGTATGTCATCTGGTCCAACCGACTCTTCATCCTCTTAATCACTGCTCTCATTTCATTCTTCCTAATCCTATCCACTTTCCGCTTCACCATCTCCACACCATCCAACCTTCTCTCTCTCTCATGTTCCTCATTCTTCAGCTGCTCAAAATACTCCCTCCAGATTCATAACATTTTCATCGCAATCCTTCATTGCTCTTGCAGTACATCCTTTCCAGCTCGGTCCCTCTGTCTGGCCAGTCAGTATAAATCCTTTTCTCCTTCCTTATGAATGGACCAACTTCTCATACAGCTCCTTATATGCCCTTTTCTCATCACTCTGTTGATCCCAATTCTATTTTGCCAACCTCTTACTCCTTATGCTCTCCTGTACTTCCTCATTAGACCACCACATCTCTTTGTCCTCCTTTTTATTTCCAGATGTCACACTAAGTACCTTTCTTCAGTTTCCACCATCTTATTCTTCTTTTAGTTCTCACTCTTCTTCTCTTCTTTTTCACCTTCAAAACCATCCTACAGACCACTCTGATGCTGTCTAGCTAGACTGTCCCCTGCTAATACCTTACAGTCTCCAATCTTCTTCAGGTTGCATCTCCTGCATAGAACATAGTCCACCTGTGTGCACCTTCCTCTACTCTTATACGTCACCCTATGATCCTCCTTCTTAAAATAAGTATTCACCACTGCCATTTCCATCCTTTTAGCAAAATCTACCACCATCTGCCCTTCCACATTCCTCTCCTTAAGTTCATCACCTCCTCATTACCTCTGTTTCCTTCAACAACATGCCATTAAAGTCCCAACACCATGATAGAAGAGTTTAAACCCACCTCCAATGCTCCTGGCCTTACTCCCTTTCCAATTGGTTTCCAGAACACACAACATATCAACCTTTCTCCTCTCCATCATATCAGCGACTTCTCTTCCTTTACCAGTCATAGTACCAACATTTAAAGTACCAACCCGAACCTCCACTCTCCTACACTTCTCCATTTCCTGACATCTCTGTAGATGTCTTCCTCCTCTCTTTTTCCTCCTTCGGCCAACAGTAGCCCAATTTCCACTGGTACCCTGTTGGCTAACGATACCTGTGGCAATCGTCCTAACGCAACTCTCCCCATTTATCCAGGCTTGGGACCGGCACTAAGAGTGTGCTGGCTTGTGCAGCCCTAATGGTTGGGTTGCCAGCTTCTTTTAAATAATGTTTGTAAATAACGATAGTGATACCATTAAGATTGAATGTAGACTTATTGTTCCAATGTTATTGGACAATGTCAACTCAATATAAAGAAAGCTAGCTTTTTAGATGTTAGTACTATTCACTGAAGAAACATTTAAACTAGGGCCTGGGGGCCAAAGATGGCCCATTGTGACTGATTTGACAAAGAATTAAGACCGGAAAAAAAGCTACTGATGGAGATCCTATTTTCTAATGTAATACTTAATAATAAGTATTAATAATTATAATAATGATTATAGTATAATAACTATTACATTGTTAATTATATTGGATTATTAATACTTAATATTTTTTTTTTTACTGCAAAAAAAAAAAAATAATATAAAAAATAGAGAAAAAATATAGAGAAAATTTGGGAAATTTGGGAATTGGGGAAAAAAATTATAAACTTATAAAAATAAGTCTCTTTTCTTGTCTCTCATTACAGGTGACTGATTACAGGCATATTGCTCTATATCTTATAACCTCAATAACTGTATTAAGCATTCAACTATATCATATTATAAATGCGATTGATTTCATGTTTATATTGTCCTATTTATATATTTAATTGAACTACATAACTTTGAATGTAAAACTGTATTAGTTCGTGGTTTATAGAGTAAATTATTTCCATTTTTTTTATATTATTTCGAAATATTACAAAATCATAAATGAGGGAAACCATGGCAACTTCATTTTAAAATAATTTAGTTTGGTATAAAGCAACATTTACTTTCGGCCTAAATCAGCCACGTACCCCAATCAAGATTTTTGGCCCATCGTAGGAAAAAGAAGCACCTCTGATGCATTGCAATAAAAGCCTCTTGACTTGATTTGACTTGACTTGACTATAGTACGTACATATGGTACAATGGGAGCCTATAACTGATACATTAAAGATTATAAACTAATGATAAAAATACTCAGAAAAGTAAAAACACAAGGATAGAATGGCAACATTCACAAACACAAAGGAGAAACATGTTTTATTCAAATACAAATTTGCATGTGTGACCCCATGTCATTAATGTAGTTCAATCATATCACATCACTATCCAAGAGTGCCCAAGTTTGTACAGCAACACTGGTTGGACAAACATTTGTACAATTGTACAAATATGTATATATATTCTGCAGCAGTAATAATTTACTAGAACTTAGGAGTTTTGCACATGTTTCAGCATGGCAGTGCTTTTGTTCACAAAGCAAGATGGAGTGGAACAACTCGACCTTACTGAAAACCTTCGGGATGAGCTGTAACACACTATAAACATTTACTGTATGCAAAACTATACTAAAGAGATTCAAACTCTGGCAATGTTTATCCAGTAATAAAGATACCTAAAATAATAGTATGTTACGTATAAATATATAAATCTTGTTGCACTTAATCTTTAAATAGAAAAACAAATACTAGGTAAACAAGAGAAATGGAGTATATTGATGTATCGCTGTACCTTTCCATGCTGTTACTCCTCCCAATGTCCAGTGAAGAATGAGAGGAATAAATCTTTGACGTAATTTCATGTGTGACAACAGATGGACCAGTTAGAGGTCATGAAGCATGCATTCTCACACACACACACACACACACACACACACACACACACACACACACACACACACACACAAAGCACCTGTGTTTGTAAGTTCCTATCACCAGGCACTACATGGTTTCTGCCCTCTTTGTTATTGCCGGGTGAACATTTGCCATTGCGTCATTCATCTGATTTGGCATTAAAGAAAAACGGTGCTGAAGGTATCAGAGCAAACGCAGAAGAATTGCAGTTTGCAGTGAAGAAGGAAAAATAAATGGAAGAAAAAAAAAAGAGAGACCTGCATTCTTATGTCTGAGTCTTTTATGTGGTCACACAGCAGCACTTTGATGGCACGAATGGAGGCTGGGGGGAAAAAATGAGTGTGTACATGTGTGTTTGTAAATCTTTGACCAGAAACTCTCTCTGACACACGCACACACACACACGCACACTCACACACACACACACACACACACACACACACACACACACACACAAACAGAAACATAATTTTTTATTTATTTTTTGTCATTTACTATAGTTTTATGATTATCAATCTATATATGTCTACAGTCCTGTAAAATGGTTATTGAGGTATATATATCAGCCCCAAGTCCAATAACCACATAAATGTGGCATTACACAAACAGAGGTTTTACTTGAGATGTTGGGATCTTGAGCTTGGAGCTGACAAATTTTATTTTTAAGCACTCCATGCTCATTTCTCTAATTGTTGAAAAATATCTTGTTTTAATCACACGACTTTCTTTCTTTCTTTCTTTCTTTCTTTCTTTCTTTCTTTCTTTCTTTCTTTCTTTCTTTCTTTCTTTCTTTCTTTCTTTCTTTCTTCTTTTTTTTCTTATTTCTTCTCTTCTTTTTCTTCTTCTTCTTTTTTCTTCTGTTCTTCTATCTTTATTACCTTTCTTACATCTCCAGCTCTGCCTTGTGTCTTTTTTGTCAAATAATAATAAGAAAAAGAAGAAATAATAATATTATTATTTTTATTTCTATTAATAGTAGTAGTAGTAGTAGTAGTAGTAGTAGTAGTAGTAGTATAAACCTCAGAAGTGTATCCCATTTTGCAGATTTTGCTTCGATGCACCATACTTGTCTACCCCTTGACTTAAAAAAAATTATAATAATAATTATATATTTATTATTATTACATTTTAAAACTTAAAACAGGACAAACCCAATATCTAAGCATTTTTTGTGTTCAGTCTTCTCCATTTCATAACTCAGGAGCTGTTTATCACTAAGAAATGAGACATGCTTTGAAACAAATACACCCTTCACGAAAATCGTTGCGGCTTCATTGTGTGATAACATCTCAGCGAGCAATCTGTATTTGGGAGAAAAAAAAAACGGGTTTTTTTGCAAAAAAAAAAAAAAGTAAATGTTCAACATTGTGTTCAAAACACACTCTTTATACTTGATATGATCTTGTCTACATTCACAATAGAAAGAATAAAGTTTTGTTTTGTGCTCATGCTTTGAGTATCTAGTAAGCAGTATATTGTCATGCCAAGCATGCCTCATTCGCTATCAAAGAACTTTGGCAATCCACATGAAGCCAGACGAATATCAGTTAACATATTTCCATCTGAGACTGATCAGACACTCTTTCAGAGCATATAGCCATCGAATGTGTACATTTTTCAAATAGATGCACTAATGCACTAATCTCAAGACAGTGTAGTTTAATTGGCAAAAAATATATAAAATATTGCAATAAAGAAATCTATATCATCTGTTCATGTTTACATATCAGCCAAGGATACATCACTATGGCCTAATAATGTAAGAATTTCTGTAGTGTTCTGTAATGACTGCAGTGTTAGTAATAAAGGAGGTGAAATTGCACAAAGGTAGGCCAGGGGTCTAAAGGCTAAAATTAATTATATGAGTTAGCGGTAATGAGATTATATAGGTTAATTGTGTACGGTTCAAGTGTTATTACATTAAAGTTAACAGTGCCAGGCCATATTATATAATGCCCCTGGGAGATGATATGATATTCTTTGCTTGTATAGAAACTTGTCTCTGATGTTGGTTAGTATTATAATGTATAATAGTTATAGATAGATAGATAGATAGATAGATAGATAGATAGATAGATAGATAGATAGATAGATAGATAGATAGATAGATAGATAGATAGATAGATAGATAGATAGATAGATAGTAAACTGTTAACACAAAGTTAGAGACATACAACAGTAAAATGTGTCTTTGGATGTGGTAGCATTACATTTTCTCCTAAATACCTGTTTGGCAAAGCTTCTGAGCACATTGCGAGCTTCAAAGCTTTATGAACATATGATTTATATGGATTGGAGTGGAACATCCTGACTGACCTTTGATTGGGCTTTAACCTGAAATCTACTGAACACCTTTTGGATCAATTGGAATGCAAAATGCACCTCAGCCCACCTCATGCTACATCAGTGTCTTATTTTGCTAACACACTTATGGAAAATGTGCACACAAGATCAATAAAAATACATACTCCAATATCTAGTGGAACATCTTACCAGAAGAGTGAAGGTTTTTATAAGAGCAAATCACATGTCCACAAACGGAACATAAATGGCCTTTTCCTTGCACCTATGTAAAGCTTCTTTTTGTGAGAAACTTCTACAAAGTTTTGAACATGGCTATAAAGATTTGTGCCCATTCATCTATAAGAGCACTACTAAAAAAATGAACTGATGCCAGGTGAGAGTTGGAATTCCAGTTCTTTCTAAAGGTGTTCAATGGGATTGAGTTCCGGGTTCTGTGTACTCATGTTGCCTTGTGCACTGTTATGATGGACCACGACTGGGTTTGTGTGCTTAGCAGTGAATAAAAATCTTAATGCTACATCATACAAAGACATTCCAGACAATTGTGTGCTTCGAGCTTTGTGCCAACAGTTTGGGTATGGTCCAAATATGGGTCTGCTGGTCCAGTAGTTCACATTCGATTTAATGCTTAACACAATGGCTCACTTTAAAAGACTTTGAGGCCAGATAGCAGTGTAAAATTGGTGCATAATTAATTCACACTTTATATGTGACATTTCATGCTTTAACACAACACACAGTTGACATCATACATTGTCTATCTCTGATTTTGACATCTCATGCATAATGCATTTTAATGGCAGTAATTATTGCAACAAAATACTAGAGCATACTTTTTGTCAGAAAGTCTCATGACCCCACTAAGAAATGTTTGGTTCTGACCTAGAATCACACTGTTAAACCAAGTGGCAAATAAAAGAGAATTTCTGGATCATCTTTGATGTTTTAGGTCAACTTCAAAGAATTTGCTGCCAAAAATCTGGAACAGTGCATGACTATCCAACCAGAACGTACCTCTCTAGGGTTTCTGACATATTTTCTTTTCTTTCTTTTCTTGTTATATATTATAGTTAGGCTCAGGCCTTTGGTTCAGATCCTGATAAACAAGTAATGTGTATGTGGTAGATTAAATACTTAATAGAGATGTACAACCATGTAAATAAACAAATATATTGCACTAAATAAACAGAAATTCTTAAAAACAGTTAATAACTTTTCAGTTATTATTATTATTTAATTAACATTAATGCATATATATATATATATATATATATATATATATATATATATATATATATATATATATATATATATATATATATATATATATATATATATATATAAAATTATTATTATTATTAATATTTTTTATTTTATTTATTTATTTTTTTTTTTTTTACATAGTATGCTATATATAGTTTGGTCAATGCCACTTTAGAAATTAACCTGAACGCAGGTTTACTGCTGTTTGGTGTGCACTAAACCAATTCAGATACTAAATAGTGGCATTGCTATATACTCCAACTGCTTAACTAATTCGCAGGATAATGGATTTTAAATTAACTTCCACCAATTGACAAAATTAAAGATTATAGGACAATTAAAAAATAAACATAAATTAAACATCAGGCCTGTGTTTGTATTATCTTTTAAATGCCCTATTCTACACTTGCCATTTATTTGTGGTCAGTTTGAATCTGTGTTGCCATTATCTCCTTCATTGTAGCTATTACTTTCATTATTTAATCCTGAATGCTCCGTTAAAACTCATCCTTCTCATCACAACTGGTGGAACTTGCTTCTATCTACTAGCAGATCAGCATTTAACTAGTTATGAACTATATGACCCTGTTAAGTCATTGAGCACAAAACTTTAAAGTTGTCATCTACTACATTATTAATGCCAAAGTAGTCTCCAAAAACCTAGTGCACACTTTTGCAATGTCCTGCAGGTAATACACAGTTTTCTTAAGGGATAGACAGTATAAGGTAATATATAACTCTATTTTCTTATATATCTTATTTATTATTGTATTATATATTTCTATTTTATAAGATAGATATATTTGCACATTTCTTCTTTTTCTTTGCTGTTGTAACAGATAGATTTTCCCACTGTGGGATGAATAAAGGTATATCTTATCTTATCTTATCTTATCTTATCTTATCTTATCTTATCTTATCTTATCTTATCTTATCTTATCTTATCTTATGACATATAAGGCTATATAAAACAATAAGGATGAATTATAATACAGTTTAGAAGCAGGGTACAGTATGTATCATCAGCAGAACAATTCAGCATTCAGTCTGTAGCATGGGATACTCACATGTAGGAGTGTGTAGAGTGGAGGAGATACCGTCTACTCATCCTGTAGCATTTCGTTGGGTGTGTTTTTTGCCCACGGGACGACACATCAAGACTGGGCTATCTTCCACATCAAAGCACGACATCACTGGTGCCTGCACACCCACACACACCATGTTATTTTTGGAAGTTTCTTTATCCAAACACTCACACTGTTGAAACAGTAACTTGGCAGAGCCTGTGGAACAATATGTCTTCAGATCACATATTTCAGAGAGTTGCGAAAATGAATGTGAGTGTTCATTTCTTGACACAGGTGAGGTTAGACTCTGTGCCAAATACAGTTCAGTTCCCAAAGAGTCCACTGCCAAGATCTGTTTTTATTTAATGAGTTATCAAAACCATCAAGGTTTATAGTTTAAAATATCATCATTCTTCAATGGTATATGCAGAAAGCTGTACATTCTTAATTATCTGAAAGCAGGAGGGACAATTCAGGGTATAGTAAATTGAGTCAATACTATATAAAATAGGAATGCTTAATACTGGAAGAAGTAGCTCGCTGGTTAAGGTTCTGGGTTTCTGATCAAGTTAGGGTTAGGGTCAAGTTAGGGTTTCAAGCCACTGTATCTAAAAGCCGCCACCCTTGGATCCTTAAGCAAGTCCCCTAACTAAAAATATACCATTTCTTTTAAAAATCTATTTTTGGACAACTACCCTAGCTAACAAAAACTTAAATGTATGTATTAATGTCTGACAGCTAATGAATTAAGTCCAGTTTTGGACCCTGCTGTATACACTGAATAGGAAAGTGGTGAGATGTTAGATATTGACAGATTCTGGTAAGAACAATTTGGCCTGAGGACAGTGTGAGTGGAGGTTGATTGACATGTTCATGTTTCTTTTTGTGCTTTAAGAGTCTACGATGGCTGACAGACCACAAAGAAAATTCTGACATGTCTCAGGAGGAATGAAAAAGGCCTGTGGGAGGCCTGTGCCATTTTCTTTCCAGAAGCATTTCTTATCCCCAGGAGGACAAAGAAGAAAAAGGAAGAAATGAAGAAAAAGAGGAAGACACACTAATGCTCCAGCCTTACACTCCCATGTTGGTTTTACAAGTTGACAATATTTTCAACTCACTGCACTATTACAATAATAAGGGGTAGAAGTGGATTGATATGTGATTTTCTGAATGTGGGTCCAAAAGTCTTGGTTGTCAAGAAGAGTTATCCAAAACAAATATAAAAATATTGCCCAGTTTATATGTATTATTCAAAAACACATTCATGCCTCAGTGGTACTGGGATATGCTTTGGGTTAATCTTGTTTTATTAGAATAAAGTGGCTACTCATAATGAATGAATAAATGAATAAATGAATGAATGAATGAACGAACGAATGAATGAATGAATGAATGAATGAATGAATGAATGAATGAATGAATGAATGAATGAACGAACGAACGAACGAATGAATGAATGAATGAACGAATTAACATGCAAATTAATAAATGACATTCAAAAATAAAATAAAAGAGGCAGCTCTCCTAAGCTGGGCCCAAGAGTGGCAAATCTTCTAAACTCCTATTTATCTAAGCATTTAATCATGTATTTAACACTGATAAAATTGTACTCAGGTGATACTTAAATATTAGTTTAAAAATACAATACTCTCAAACTACTCTCTTTTTTTCTTTTCTTGTTTCCTACTGCCTGGTTTACTATCTTATTCAGAACTATGCATTATATAACTGGTGAAATACTTCACTTCACATGTGCCAAGTTTCACTGTTTAGAATGGAACTGTAGTCTCTCAGTTCTCCTATATGACAGGAATCTGTAGAGAATTTGATGCTTTTTATTAGTACATTCGTACATTAGTAAATCTGTTGTATTTAATTTTTACTGAGGAGTTTTTTCTGCTTAACTGCTTATGCCCTACAGAACATCGAAATGGCTAAAAAAAAAGAGAGAAAAAGTATAAAGATACTCTTTAAATAAAGGGGGAAAAATTATGGATAACAATCAGGAATATGGTATCTTTAAATGGGGTAAATTGGCTGGAGCACAGAGGGTTTAAGGCCTTGCCCAAGGGCCCAAGAAGGGAAACTGGGCAATACTGTGGCTTGAACCTGTCAACCTTCCAAACACTGACCCGGAGTCTTAACGACTGGGCAACCATTTCTCTATTTACACTAGTGACCAGAAGTTTACAAATCCTGGGACTGTACAGAATAGCTTAAACAAGATTAAGGAAAGTGCAAGATTAAAAATAATTAAATCCATATAAGTTGTTAAATCCATATAAGTTGTTTATTTATTGTTTTTTTTTGTTTTGTTTTAATTGTTACTACAAATTATGCTACCCTAAACGTGTAAAACGTGTAATCTTCTAACACACATGGTTGACTGATGTTACAATTCCTGTTCCATCAGCCATGCAATTTTCAGTTAATAGCAGCACCATGTTTTGGACATCAAGAGAATGATGATGTGGCCTTGTTTGTTAAAATAGAATGTAGAAATAGAAACAAGCTTGTGCACCCGACTTTACCGTGCATAAGCGATGGACGAGACAGTGAAAGCAAAATGGTGAGAGCAATTTGGCACAAGGACAGCTTGAGTAGAGATTGATTGGTAAGTTTGTGTTCAATTTTGTGTGTGCATGTGTGTGTATGTGTGTGTGTCTGCTTTGAGAGTCCAGGATGGTAGACAGACTGAGGAAGAAAGTCTGACACATTTCATGGTGACTGGAAATGGTCTGTGGGAGTGTGCCTCTTCCTTCCCCAAAGCGTTTTATCAGACAGTACACGGGGCGAGAAAAATAAAGAATAGATGCAGACTTCGGACTCAACTGTATGCTTTGCTAACCTCCTTCTATCTGTCATAAAACCTATAACCAGTAGAACAATGGTCAGAACAAGAAAGGATATGGTCATAAATATTTCAGAGAAAACTGGAGACTAAAGTAATTCAGTCTAAATGTGAAAAGAGCGAAACAAGTTGAGAACTGTGAAGACATGGATGGAGCAATGAGTGCCCTGACTGACAGCTTGACAGGAGCAGAAATAAAAAAGGGACTCTCTTGCAGGAGATTGAGCGACAGCTTTACACACCGCTGTTCACCAAGAGGCACCTGCCGCTCTTCAACACACTGTTATAATCACTTTGAGCTCTCTTTCCCCTGCTCTCTCTCTCTCTCTCTCTCTCTCTCTCTCTCTCTCTCTCTCTCTCTCTCTCTCTCTTTTCTCTTTGGCAGTAAATACACTCTTTGCCTTGATATCATGCCTTGTACTGAAGGGCCAGCTGAAGTTCTTCAGGTGATGTCCTACTGGGGCAGTGGGCTGTGTGACTACCCCCGAGAGCAATAACAAGAACACACACTTCCTCTCTTGTGACATTTCCAAATTGAAATGGAATGCTTAAGTAATCAGAAATCTTTGGTTTGGATAATTGAGCAATTAATTTTTTTTATATATATATATTACTATGATTACTATTACTAGTAGTAGAAGTAGCTGTAATAATAATAATAATAATAATATTTATACTAATAATAATAATAATAATAATAATAATAATAATAATAATAATAATAATAATTATGATAATAATAATAATAATAATTATTATTATTATTATTGTTATAATACATTTGGTCATCATCAATATTATTAGCATTATTATATTTTATTTTATTTAATTTTTCTGGTCAGACTCATGGTCAAGCTGGAGCTATTAGAAGAATGCCCATACAGAAAACTATGTGCACAAACACATTCACATACCTATTAACATCTATTTACATTAAAATGTATGCCATTTAGCAGAAGTCCTTATACAGAGTGACGTACCTGTACAGATGTGCTTTCAGTCTCTATCAATGAATGAAACAATACTGGTTCACTAGTTTTGAGAAGTGGGATACCATTAGCCTAAAACTCTGTTGAGAGGAATTGCAGCACATACGCAGGGGAAACTTAGCATCGGCAATAAAGGGGAAATCCCTATCGGACATTTGAAGAGCCTTAAAAGAAACTCCACACAGACAGTAACCCAAGCTCCGAATTACAATGTTGTGCTCCCATGACACCATTCAATAAATAATAAACGAATAAACAGGGTGTTCATTGTAATACATACTACTTACTACTTAATACTAAAAATTATTCAAAAATTAAATAATATTTGATAATAATTTCTTCCATTATTTTATATCACTAAAAAGAAGAAGAAGAAGATTTTTCTTATTATTATCTACATGGGAAACCTATCAACAATGACTATTTTTAAAGAACAGTAATTAAATAAATTATATTATAAATAATGATAATAATAATAATAATAATAATAATAATAATAATAATAATAATAATAATAATAATAAAGTGTGTGTGTATGTATGTGTGTGTGTGTGTGTGTGTGTGTTTATGTGTGTTTATGTGTGTGTGTGTGTGTGTGTGTGTGAGAGAGAGAGAGAGAGAGAGATTGTGTGTGTGTATGAGATAGAGAGAGAGAGAGAGAGAGAGAGAGAGAGAGAGAGAGAGAGAGTGAGTGAGTGTGTGGGGCGGATAGAGGTGGAGTCGCAGATCTTGGTCGCCCACTACAGGACAGGCTTGAAAAATAAAGATCTGCTGAAGAGAGATCGGTGGGAGACAGAGAGCCTTTCATGAGTTCAGCCTGCTGCAGAAAGATCGAAACCAGACCGTGTGTGTGTGTGTGTGTGTGTGTGTGTGTGTGTGTGTGTGTGTGTGTGTGTGAGAGAGAGAGAGAGAGAGAGAGAGAGAGAGAGAGAGAGAGAGAGAGAGAGAGAGAGAGATTTTACACAGCTGTTCATCCTTCCAGAAAAGAATAGTTCTGTATAAATATAGAATACAGTTCAATTAAAAACAGGAGCTATACAGACATGACAGACTCCAATTTGCCTCCCTAATAAAATCACACAAGTGCATTTGCCTGGAGATGCGATGCGCTGATCTACACCAAATATATAACCATGCAGGAAGAGAGAGAGAGCGAAAGAGAGAGAGAGAAAGAGAGAGAAAGGCTGATGCTCTCCCTCCTCCTCCTCCTCCTTCCTTCAATCTCTCGTCCTCCCTCCTGCTCGCTTTCCTTCAAGCTCATTTCACAGTGAGGTCTCGCACCGTGCCGATGTACCGCGTCTCCTCTGTGCGAATCCACACTGAGTCGATGCCGCTGCTTAACCACAGACATGAATTAAGCCGTATCTCAGTCGCTTCGAACTGCAACCAGAAACCAACCTAACGGAGGAGAGAGGGGGAAAAAGAAAAAAGGGACATTGCATTCCAATCACGTCTTCACTTCTCGTTTGCCTGGAAAGAGCAAGCAGAGATAGAGGAAGGCAGAAATCGACACAGGGAGCGATGTTAAGGACGGAGAGATCCAACAAGCTTTAAACTCTGTGATGCCCCCTTTTTTGTGGAAGCTACTGAAGTCCATTAGGAAAAGAGGTGAGTGTTGCCCTGAATTCTCGGACGGGAGGACAAACGCATCTCAGTCTCTATTTTTAATACAAACCTGCTCTCTGCTCATTGATTTTTGCCGTCAGAAGGACCTCTCTAGATGATATTGTTAATCTAAGCAGGAAAAAAAGACTACATTACTTTAATTGTCTTTTGGCCTGAAAAATAAATCTTTATATCACAATCACCTATTTGCAAAGCTCTAAATATATAGTGTAAAACGGATGTGTAACGGAGTTATAATGCATGTGCAATTATGATATGGAGATATGTTGCAGTTGGTGGACTCTATGGAAAGAAGAATATTTTTTCTTCGGTTTTTCGTTTCAGTGCATGTCTCCCTCCAGTCTAAAACCTCCGGAGCACCTGTCTCTACATCCATCCTGGCACAGGAGATGTAAAGTTGGAGCCGACTAAAAAACCCCCCAAAAAAACAACAAAAAACAGAGTAGGTACCTGCAGCACTGGGAATAGAAATGATGTTATAATTATAAGGCAATCAAATACAGTCGGGATTTGGGAATGTATTCTTCAACACACACGCACACACACGTACACACATACGCGTACACACGCATACAAGAACGCACTGAAATGCCGAGGCATAGGCTTTGCCTGGCACAAAGTGTGCTATTCATCTAAGGGGGCAACTACCATTTTCCTCAATTATGCATGGATGATTAATGGAAGTCTTTCATCCATTCTAAAAGCACATTTCTGACCGAAAGTCAGCGTGTTTGGGATCATAGCGCACTTTCTAGGTTCTGGGACCGTAACACATTTAACCGATCTCATCCATCAGCATCTCTTCTCCAATGTGCCGATAGCTAATTAAGTGTGTTCAGTGTGTGGAAAAGCAAAGAGATTTAGATACGCATTGCCGGTCTGATAGGAGATTTTTGGAGGAAGCAACAGCATCTCCCTCTCACTCTTTCTCTCTCTTTCTATCTCTCTACTGCACTCTCTTTTTCTATCTATCAATCTATTCGTCAGATTTTCTGAGTACTGTGAAATGACAAAGAGGGTGCAGAGCACTGCCTGAAGTGTTAAGTTGCTAAATGTTCACTCTATCCCACTAACCATGTGTGCATGTATGTGTGTGTGTGTGTGTGTGTGTGTGTGTGTGTGTGTGTGTGTGTGTGTGTGCGTATAATGTGGGTGGATGAGAGAGAGAGAGAGAGAGAGAGAGAGAGAGAGAGAGAGAGAGAGAGAGAGAGAGTGAGTGAGTGTGTGGGGCGGATAGAGGTGGAGTCGCAGATCTTGGTCGCCCACTACAGGACAGGCTTGAAAAATAAAGATCTGCTGAAGAGAGATCGGTGGGGAGACAGAGAGCCTTTCATGAGTTCAGCCTGCTGCAGAAAGATCGAAACCAGACCGTGTGTGTGTGTGTGTGTGTGTGTGTGTGTGTGTGTGTGTGTGTGTGTGTGTGAGAGAGAGAGAGAGAGAGAGAGATAGAGAGAGAGAGAGAGAGAGAGAGAGAGAGAGAGATTTTACACAGCTGTTCATCCTTCCAGAAAAGAATAGTTCTGTATAAATATAGAATACAGTTCAATTAAAAACAGGAGCTATACAGACATGACAGACTCCAATTTGCCTCCCTAATAAAATCACACAAGTGCATTTGCCTGGAGATGCGATGCGCTGATCTACACCAAATATATAACCATGCAGGAAGAGAGAGAGAGAGAGAGAGAAAGAGAGAGAAAGGCTGATGCTCTCCTCCTCCTCCTCCTCCTTCCTTCAATCTCTCGTCCTCCCTCCTGCTCGCTTTCCTTCAAGCTCATTTCACAGTGAGGTCTCGCACCGTGCCGATGTACCGCGTCTCCTCTGTGCGAATCCACACTGAGTCGATGCCGCTGCTTAACCACAGACATGAATTAAGCCGTATCTCAGTCGCTTCGAACTGCAACCAGAAACCAACCTAACGGAGGAGAGAGGGGGAAAAAGAAAAAAGGGACATTGCATTCCAATCACGTCTTCACTTCTCGTTTGCCTGGAAAGAGCAAGCAGAGATAGAGGAAGGCAGAAATCGACACAGGGAGCGATGTTAAGGACGGAGAGATCCAACAAGCTTTAAACTCTGTGATGCCCCCTTTTTTGTGGAAGCTACTGAAGTCCATTAGGAAAAGAGGTGAGTGTTGCCCTGAATTCTCGGACGTGGGAGGACAAACGCATCTCAGTCTCTATTTTTAATACAAACCTGCTCTCTGCTCATTGATTTTTGCCGTCAGAAGGACCTCTCTAGATGATATTGTTAATCTAAGCAGGAAAAAAAGACTACATTACTTTAATTGTCTTTTGGCCTGAAAAATAAATCTTTATATCACAATCACCTATTTGCAAAGCTCTAAATATATAGTGTAAAACGGATGTGTAACGGAGTTATAATGCATGTGCAATTATGATATGGAGATATGTTGCAGTTGGTGGACTCTATGGAAAGAAGAATATTTTTTCTTCGGTTTTTCGTTTCAGTGCATGTCTCCCTCCAGTCTAAAACCTCCGGAGCACCTGTCTCTACATCCATCCTGGCACAGGAGATGTAAAGTTGGAGCCGACTAAAAAACCCCCCAAAAAAACAACAAAAAACAGAGTAGGTACCTGCAGCACTGGGAATAGAAATGATGTTATAATTATAAGGCAATCAAATACAGTCGGGATTTGGGAATGTATTCTTCAACACACACGCACACACACGTACACACACACGCGTACACACGCATACAAGAACGCACTGAAATGCCGAGGCATAGGCTTTGCCTGGCACAAAGTGTGCTATTCATCTAAGGGGGCAACTACCATTTTCCTCAATTATGCATGGATGATTAATGGAAGTCTTTCATCCATTCTAAAAGCACATTTCTGACCGAAAGTCAGCGTGTTTGGGATCATAGCGCACTTTCTAGGTTCTGGGACCGTAACACATTTAACCGATCTCATCCATCAGCATCTCTTCTCCAATGTGCCGATAGCTAATTAAGTGTGTTCAGTGTGTGGAAAAGCAAAGAGATTTAGATACGCATTGCCGGTCTGATAGGAGATTTTTGGAGGAAGCAACAGCATCTCCCTCTCACTCTTTCTCTCTCTTTCTATCTCTCTACTGCACTCTCTTTTTCTATCTATCAATCTATTCGTCAGATTTTCTGAGTACTGTGAAATGACAAAGAGGGTGCAGAGCACTGCCTGAAGTGTTAAGTTGCTAAATGTTCACTCTATCCCACTAACCATGTGTGCATGTATGTGTGTGTGTGTGTGTGTGTGTGTGTGTGTGTGTGTGTGTGTGTGTGTGCGTATAATGTGGGTGGATGAGAGAGAAAGAGAGATAGAGCGAGAGAAGATGAGAGCTCCTGTCTGATCTGATGGATGTGAAGACCAAACATGATTAATTGGAGGAACAGTTGCGCTATGCAAATTCACATTGTCACTGGCAAAACCAAACAACATGCACGACCTTTCCAGAAAATCAAATGATGTAGCTGTAAACATGGGCGTGTACGTTGTCCCGACAGAACTAGAACATCACGTCACTATGACGCTCATCCTTGTCCCTGTACTGGATTGTTTGTAAGGCAGATGCTTTATTGATTTAGCGCCACGTTGGTGGAATTTTGTGAGTGTTTGAATGTGTTGTCGTTGCAAAGAATTCCCCTCAAACATTTCCACAAATGTCGTGCAAGCGCTGCAGCTCTTTGCCCGTGTACTCATGTCTTTTATTCCTTTCTCTGTGTCTCTTTCAGTGCAGTGAAGTGGCACTCGGCCGCAACTTCATCAGGTTTTGGAGGAAGGATGCTGTGGGTAACCCTGCTAAGCACAATAGCTTTAGGTTGGACTACGCCGATCCCCTTGTTGGACGAGTCTGAGGAAATAGACGAGCCGTGCTTTGACCCTTGCTACTGTGAAGTCAAGGAGGGCATTTTTCATGTGCACTGCGACAGCAAAGGATTTACAAATGTCAGCCAGATCTCCCAGTCATGGACAAGGCCCTTTAAGCTTAATTTGCAGAGGAACTCTATGCGCAAGCTGTATTTTAACAGCTTTTTGCACCTCAACAATGCTGTGTCACTCAATTTGGGGAACAATGCGCTGCAGGACATTCATGCTGGTGCATTCAATGGGCTGAGCATTTTAAAAAAGCTCTTTCTACATGAGAACAAGCTGGAGGTGTTCAGAAATGATACTTTTCTTGGACTTGAGAGCCTTGAATACCTTCAGGCAGATTACAATGTCATAAAGAAAATCGAAAGCGGTGCTTTCCGAAACCTGCACAAACTCAGAGTGCTTATTTTAAATGACAATTTGATACCCATGCTCCCCAATTTCTTATTCAGGTCTGTATCATTAACGCACCTTGATTTGCGTGGCAATCGGTTAAAGACTCTTCCATATAAGGGCATGCTGGAGTATGTAGGCCGTAGTCTGATGGAGATTCAGCTCGAAGAAAATCCATGGAACTGCGTGTGTGAGATTGTACAGCTCAAAACATGGCTGGAGAGGATCCCATACACTGCTCTGGTGGGGGATATCACTTGCGAATATCCGTTTCACTTTCATGGCAAAGATCTCCGCGAGATCAAACGGAGTGAGCTATGCCCACTGCTTTCTGAAGCTGAGATAGAGGTAAAACTCGGCATCCCGAGGCTACCTTTCAGTAATGAGAACATGTGGCCCACCAAACCTTCATCCATGTTGTCATCTTTCCATAACACTGCCTCCTCAGTGGAGTACAGAGAGAGATATGTAAAGCCAACCAAACGACCCAGACCTACAAAAACACCACCAACTCCACGGAGTCTTTATCCTGGTCCAAACCAACCTCCTGTACCTGGCTATCAAACAAGGCCACCTATTCCAATCATCTGCCCGACAGGATGTATGTGTAATCTACACATCAATGACTTGGGACTCACTGTAAATTGCAAAGAGAAGGGTTTTCACAACATCTCCGAGCTCTTGCCACGACCACTGAATGCCAAAAAACTCTATCTGAGTGGAAACTTGATTCAGAAAATATACAGATCAGATTTTTGGAATTTTTCCAGTCTGGATTTACTCCATTTGGGTAACAATCGGATATCGTATGTTCAAGAAGGTGCCTTCATCAACCTGCCCAATTTGAAAAGTTTATACTTGAATGGTAATGATATTGAAAGGTTGACTCCAGGCATGTTCCGTGGTTTGCAGATGCTCAGCTACCTTTATTTAGAATACAACGTCATTCGAGAGATTCAACCAGCTGCTTTCAGCCTAATGGCGAACCTGCAGCTGGTTTTTTTGAATGACAACCTGCTGCGCACGCTTCCTGTCGATGCGTTTGCTGGCACCTCCCTGTCTAGGCTGAATCTCCGCAACAACTATTTCCTGTATCTGCCTGTGAGTGGAGTGCTGGAGCACCTTGACTCCATTGTACAGATTGACTTGCACCAGAACCCATGGGAATGCTCATGCGATATTGTTCCACTCAAGCAGTGGATTGAGAAACTGAGCTCTGTCATAATGGTTGGAGAAGTCATTTGCAAGAGTCCAGAGTTTGCTTTTGGCAAGGACCTTCGCATGATGGAAATAGAGGTGATCTGCCCCGAAATGAAATTTTCTGCTGCTTCTCCTGGACTTGCTAACGATGTCACTTCCACCAGTGACTCTGGATTAGGATATGCCCCTTCCACAGGGGCTATACCACTTTCGGTCCTCATCCTCAGTCTCTTGATCTTGTTCATCTCTGCTGTTTTTGTCGCTGCTGGTCTCTTCGCCTTTGTATTAAGGAGAAGGAAGAAACTTCCATTCAAGAAGCGCCAGGAAGTGGTGGATTTGACCGGGATCCAGATGCAGTGCCGGATATTTGAGGAACAGCAGACTTCGCCCGAGAAACCTGCCTCCAGCCATGTTTATGAATACATCCCCCACCCTGTTACTCAGATGTGCAACAATCCCATTTACAAACCACGTGAGGGTGAAATAGATGGAGAGCGGTTTTCAGAGACAAAGGAAAACAGCAGTAATTATCGAACTCTGTTGGAGAAAGAGAAGGAGTGGACTATGGCTGTGTCAAATTCTCAACTTAACACCATCGTCACGGTCAACCAGTCTGGAGAAATGGCGGGATTTCATGAGAATGGCGTGCTTTGCCCCACGGTCATTGACAGTCAGAGACCGACTCCGACTGTGGGGTTTGTAGACTGCCTTTATGGCACGGTTCCAAAATTAAAGGACATGCATGTTGCACATGCACATCCTCCAGGAATGCAATATCCTGACTTGCAGCAAGATGCCCGATTAAAAGAAACTCTACTTTTTACTGGGGGAAAGGGATTTCCAGAGCAAAATGAATACCTCGAGTTAAGGGCCAAGCTCCAAACCAAGCCGGATTACCTCGAAGTCTTGGAGAAATCATATAGGTTCTGATGATAGAGTGTAAGCTCACTTCCATATATAGCAACCCCCCAACCACAACCACTATAAAATAAAGCATGATATTATATGTGTATCATGATATATATATATATATATATATATATATATATATATATATATATATATATATATATATATATATATATATATATATATATATATATATATATATATCGTGATAAAAATCACAAAAATATTTTCCCCCAAATTAGTTTGGAGGAAAGGCCATACTCAGATATTCAATGAAGTGCCTTTTTTCAGAGTAGCCAGCAATGTTATGACCCTTATTTTTATACAGAACCGATTTGTGTGTGCCATGGTTGGCATGGGGGAGAGCGTGACACAGCATTTCAGCCGCACGGCTGCGGGGGAAACGTCACATTTTCACCGTTTTTCCCCTCTCTCATGCACATTCGGATATTTGCCCAAAGGCCTGGCACAGTTTGTAGAATATTGCAGCTTGCTGCATGCATTCAACTGCAGGGGTGGGTACTGCTGAAACTGACTGTTTCACTGAGATACTTCACCTTCAATGGAGATACTGTGCAACGCGTTACTGTTTGGTGATCTATTTATTTTATATATTATCAAAAAACAGACACGCGAATTCCTCTCGCAAAAAGACACACCCAAGGATCAATGTTTGTGAATACATAACAACACTCGAGATTTTATGGAGTTTAATGCACTTTCGTAAGACAACGACGCTTCTGGATATTACCACTAACGGCTTTGTAGGAAACACTTTTATTGTTTTCTCTCTCTCACACAAAGATTTAAAAAGAAAAATGTGCATATATTTATTCTGTAATTTCAGTGAGAATTTAATTGTAAAGGTAATGTTAAATCTATGTATAGTGATTATGCGTCTGGTATAGCCTTCTTAATAAAACGAGGGCGGTACAGGCCCTTCTAAATCAAATAAAAATGGTATTGATTAATACCGTTTGGGAGAAATACAATTTATGTAGTGCTATTTTGATGGCATATGGTGCTGCATTCTTTTTTTTTTCCCTTTTTGCTGTAAAGCAAATTAGAAAATGCCTATAAACCTGCTGCAGGCTGCCGCTGTGCATCAAATAAACCAACTGAACTGCTGGAATTCAATGGGAATAGGGAGACAAAATCAGTCAAAATGTCTCTCTCTACATATATATATAGTATACATACACACACCAAGCAGTAGGAATTTAAAGATGTTAGATTCACTTGCTTGAAGGCTAAACACTATGCTAAACACAGGCTGTCTATCCGGTTCGATGGCAGTTGTCAATACTGATTCTGTCCACAGGAGGGCAACAGCAAGACAGTTTAGGATCCAATTTACAGGATGTGCTGCCTAAAATAGATGATTATAATCAATCGTTTTTTCTTTCTTTCTTTCTTTTTTTTTTTTTTTTAACACATCAGAAAACCAAAATGTTGTAAATGCTCAGCTATAGCACATGGGAATTAGTGCAATGTATTATAAGAAAGTAGTTTAAGAATTAAATTTGTTAAATCTTTACACAAAACAAAATGTCAGAAAACGTTTTCATTTCATTAAGACACAAAATAATGCTCATGCAGGGTTCAGTTCACAGTGTGAAAGCAGCAAATTGGTTCAATAAAATTGTTTATCGTTTGTTATATCAGTCTCTTCGGTACAGAGGATGGAGATATAAAGTCTTTCTTGCCACATCCCCGAGGTCAGCTCGATTGCACAGTGGAAGGTCGTTCACTCACACACACGTGACGCACTGACTTTAGGCTCTAGAGAGTGTTGATTGGCGTTTTAATATCGTAGTACAACATTTAATTAAAAGGTGGTGCTCAGATTCTGTTGTCCGTTCAAAGACGTTTCATCTTTCCAACCTTTTGTCTTCTATGTGGACAGCACCAGGTCTTGATTTGTGTTGCAGATGTGAAGCTCTTTTCCTTTACCAATGTATACGTTTGTACATTTCTCATGATACAGGACTGTGTTATGAGACCTTGCTTGCTTTGAATGCAGGTTCTGTTTGAGTGCATCATATGATTGCAAATTCATTTTCAAGATGACAGAACAAGTCCATTCATCGTGAGTTTCTATAGTAAGCCGTACAACATGACAAGGACAACTGAAAACAACGAGTAAACAATGATAAATCACATCAGCCCATATAGTCTAAAGTCCAAATACGAACTTATACAGCTTAATAGCAATTACCTGTTAGATTATCTGCATTATATAATAGTTTTCCAGTCAATATAATTGCAATTTGATGAAAAGTGCTACTGATACACTATCTGTTTTATTTTTATTACAATAACAATGGCATTTTTATATTTATTTACTTATTTTTTAATTTCCATGCCCTGCTTTGCTAAATTATTCTCTTAAATGTATTATTTATCCCAACAGCTGGAGATGTGTATAGAGAATCAGCCACTGTGCTGAAGAGATCATTTGTTTATGAGGGTCAGAATGAAGGAATCTCAATTGTTTGTCTTAAACACAAATACAAGCATGTACGGACACACACACACACACATGCTTTTGAGACTTTGTAATGTAGACATTGCCTGAGTGGAAGGTAGGATACGTTCCAAGCTGAAGTGTGGCTGTAAAAGTTTGGTTGCTTTTTTTTTTTTGTACACACAGTCAAAAGGACAAACCATTTTTGACTGACTAGTGTTACATTTTTTAGGTAAATAGTGATTAAAAAAAAGGGTATAACAGGTACATATGGTTTGGTTGCTCTTAAACCTGGATAATATGAGTCTTGCCGGTCTGCAGTTTTCTCACAAAACTGGTCTACATTTGGAGCATTTATGTCCGTGCAGTGTGGTGGTTTTTGTTTCTTTTTTTTTTTTGGATATAATTAAAAAAATTTGCTTACATGATATATGGAAAATTTTTAAACAATGAATTTAGCTTTGAGCACAGCAATTTGCTAATGATGTACAGAACAATGTTTGGTTTAGTTTTATAAAAAGTCCCACATTTTAAAATATTTTTATTAAAGCTAATGTTGTGTATTACACACATCAAAAATTATAAATTTGAATTTGTTAAACAACATTTTTTATAATCCAGGTAATATCAGCCTTAGATTATGTGGGTCATCTGCCAAGTGCCTCTGTATGAGCTGTTACTATAGAAACAATAATGACCAAGCACTTTAATATCAACCTATTGCTCACACAACAGCTGGAACTGCTGTCTGTTTAAAAAAAATAATGCATAACTTCTGACCAATCAGATTTAAGAAATCACTCAATATGAAATAAGGGCTATTAGGAGCTATTTAGGATTTTTTTTTTTTTTTTTTTTATCATGGCTCAAAATATTTAGAAATTAGGTCATATCATGTAATTTTGCCATAACAGTGACAGTTGTCAAAGGAAAACTGAATTTCAAAAGTTTGTACCTTCAAAGGGCATACCTTTTTTGTGCTGACGCTGGGATGATTTTGTCACACAGACTTGGCAACCCTGGATAAAACAGAATTCATTCATTGTAATGTTACTACCTTGTGCATATTGTGTTTTTGAGAAAAAATGCAATTAGTGTGTGTAATTAAACCTTTAATCTAGTATTGAAATTAATATGGTTATTCGCATGCACATTCACTGACATAGAATAATACGGTCCGTAGCACCATTGTGATCTGTTATTGGCATACGTGCTTGTGTGCATGATTTTAATTAATTTATTTTTTATTTTTTACTGCTGTTCCTTTCGGGTCTTTCCTCTCGGGGTTGATCTTGGCTTGTTAGAGCTCTGCTGGCCAATCGTTATTTGGCTGCTTGACGTTTATGTAATCTATACTTGGCTGATTTGCCGTATTAAATGGCTTCGCTACGTTGCTGTGTGTTGCTGTCCCCAGATGGACGTGTTGACATTACCCTTCTTTGTAGTTTGTTTGTTACTCTGTTGTGCACTGCTCTCGTCGCTTGTTTTCACATGCCGTTATTTCTCAGCTCTCTATCGAATTCTGCCAACTCCTTTTCTCCCCACTCTCTCTTCTTGTTCCTTCCCTCAATGATTATGTCATTAGTGCTTTGGTTTTTAAAGGTCTCAATCAGGCAAGAAGTGAGGAACAATAGACATACAAAAGAAAAAAAAAAAGATTTGCAGTGTTTGCTCATTTGCATGTGACAAATCTTTATTTATTTATTATTAGTATTGTTTTTTTTTTAATAACCAAGGGTCATGGAGTAAATGTCATTTTAGAGTCACACTCAGTTACAGTGGCAGGCTAGCACTTCTCTTCATTTCATAGCTTTTCTTGTGGTTGCGCTGCTCCAAGAAGTGTATGTGTATGCTAGAGTTTCTATCCAATCATATTTCCACACTCCTGTGTTGCTAGGGTCAAAGCAATCCAGGATTCAGAATCAATAGTGTGGGTGCTTAAACTACTGCTATAACCAAACCATGTCTGTTTTATTTATTTGTTTATTCCACCATGGCTGACAGATAAAAAAAATAAAAAACAAAAGATTTGGTCACAGATATACTTACAAAGCCATATTTAAGACGGACTTTTCAAGAAAAGCTAGACATGGTGAGGAGACGTCAACCAAAGCAGTTCAAAAGAGTTGTTAAAAAACCATTTATACTTTTTTGTTTTCTTTCCTGTAAAATTTGCACAAAACCACACAATTTGCATTCATATCAAATCCCTAGGAAAAATGTAATCCCAGAGTTTCGGTGGTCAGAGAACTTAAAAGTTGAGAAAAAAAAAAAAAGCAAAGAAAACCCAGGGTGGACTGGATTTCTGTTAATTTATTCATTTAATATTGAGGCTTCTGCTAGAGATCTTGTATACGGGTGTTGCACATGTGGCTGAAGTAAAAGGACTTGTCTATTAATTGGGTTTCTTTCTTTAGAAATGGCGTTCATTTTTGCTTCATTAAATACCTGTCGGTAATGCACCACCATGTTATACTGGTGGATAAACTTAGGTAGGCCAGTGCTCAGTTGTCATATGTAACTATTAACTATTTCATGCGCTTGCTTTCAATTGCAGGCTTTTATTCATGTATGTGTTTTTAAGTATAGAGTATATACTTAGAGTATATTTCTTGTTTTTTAGTTTTTTTTTTGTACAAAAACAAATAATTGATCTTGCACTCCTAATGGCCTTGAGATTTTGTTGTCACAATAGCATAAATAACACAGAACAGAAATTAATATTGACTCGTGCTTGGACATGGCTGTTGATTTGCTTCAAAAGGCTGCAGTAAACAGACTTCATTATTCATGCGCCATTTTTTATTTAGTAAAAGTGATGCACAAAATTATACTTTTTTCCTAGCTCAAACTTGTTATTTTTAAAAAACACTACTTGCTTATTTTACCTAGGTGTTGTTGGCGTATTCTGTATGAAAACGTAGCACTTGTTTTGAATGTTTTAAATGCAATCATGAATACGCTAGCTAATTGCTTAGAGTCAGTGGCCTCTTTTTCCTGAAATCTTTCCTCTTTTACATTGCTGTGTTTTTGGAACAAATATTGTTAATTAAGAATGTATTTAATAATACAATTTGAAACCCTGGTATTCTAACAGACATAAGTAATATTCAGTTGTTGCAAGAAGGTGGACTTTTATTTATGTCTCAGTTTTTGAGCAAATTTTTCTTGTATGATACTGACTCAAGCGTGGACCAGTATAATGTCCAGCACAAATTTCTTACAGTAACATACAGTGTTATATGTTGTGGCCTGTAAAAATATTTAAAATAGAATTAACTGCAATTCGAAAGCAGCATTATTAAGTGTATATCAAATGCAATCAAATATACATTGAAGTAATATCTTCATCTGTTCGGATACAAGGAAAAAAAAATTCTAGGAATTTGTTTTTTATATTCTCTCTTACATGACCAAAAAACATATTTCAGGACAAAGCATCTGGAGACATTACTGATTTCAGACAAGATGTTATGATTAATACTGACTCAACGTAAATGTAGATTATAAATGCTCAGTCAGCTTATTTTTTTTAACCATAACAGCACATTATATAATTTAATAATCTACACCTGTATCTTCAGATGATATGCTTACACTTTCTCAGTCAGCACACAAAATAAAAATAAAATAAACAAATAAAAGAATTTTACCTTTAAATGACAGACAGATAGATACAGTGCATACTGTAGATAGATCTGCTACGTCAAGTACTTTTCTAAAAGCTCCCTATTATACAAACAGCTTTTGCTTTTATAGTCAAATTTTTCTAAAGCTGCTGTTGTTTTAGCTTAAATGCAAGAGTGAATTATAAAGGCAGTGGTCTGGATTTGATTGAGAAACTCTGTCTCAGATGCTTTTAGTCAATAACAATTTGGCAAATGCGAATGAGTAAACTACACACAAGCACTTTGCATAATCTCAGTGAAGCACACAGAACCCAACTTAAGCAGCTGTGTAACCCATGTTGGAAAAACAAGCAATTTCCTCTTGCATAAATACAGACATATTATGGACTTATTATTCCTCTGTGTGTTTTAAAGAGAAAGGGAGAAAGAAAAGTTCAGAGTGGTGCTAAAAGCATTTGGGTATTAATGCAGTTGCTAGAATTTCGTCACCCAGTATTATGTTTTGTTCTGTAAATCATTTAGGATGGAAAAAAAAGCCATGTCTTTTGTGTGTCAGTGTATGTGTGTGCAAGAGAATGAGCATGAGAAAGAAAGAGTGTGAGAGAGAAAAAGAGAGAGATAGAGAGAGAGAGAGAGAGAGAGAGAGAGAGAGAGAGAGAGAGAGGGAGGAGGGAAAAATCAGATGGGAAAACATTGGAATAGAAGAGGAAGTGAACCTATTAGAGGGCTGCAGGTTGGTGCTTATTGTTTGTTTGAGGAAAAAAAGGGGCCCAACTAACTGGATGTAAAGTTACATAAAAAAGGTTTTAAAAAAATTGCATATGCACAATATGGACACAATCAATGACGAATGTTTAATTTGTGTCGCTGTTTCTTTTTATGTTACAATACTCCTGTTTTTCTTTTTTAACAGGAAACCTGTTGTGGGATATATATATATATATATATATATATATATATATATATATATATATATATATATATATATATATATATATATATAAAACATTTTTATTTTTTATTTATTTATTTATTTTTATTTTTTTTGGAACATATTTTTTATTTAATTCTCAGATTTGTATCCTGTTAGCTCATGTCCACTTTAAAGGTAAACCTGGTAAATCCATAAATAAAGGATTTTTAGGTCAACTTTATTAAAAGACAATAAAGATGCTATCAATTCTGTAAATGGTTATAGAGAATATTTTCGGGGGCTCTGTTGGATTAATTGATATTTTGGTCTTTTCTAAGTAGATTATCTCTTACAAAAAAAAAACAACCCTATTTAATATGTATTGTATTTGTTTTCTTGGTGTTAACTAATGCTATTTAAACTAAATAAATTGTTGATAGATAGATAGATAGATAGATAGATAGATAGATAGATAGATAGATAGATAGATAGATAGATAGATAGATAGATAGATAGATAGATAGATAGATAGATAGATAGATTTTCTTTTTACAACAAAATGACTCATCGGCTACTGTAATATTCAAAACAATTTTATTTTTAAAATAAAAAACGCAATTATAATTATTATTATTTTTATTAGAATAATATATTTTCTTACAACCCCCACATTTCACGCTCTTTACTTTTTGATTATTTTCTTTCTGTGTGCCATATAGAAATGCAGGGTTTTTTTAGTGTTGTGAGTCTCATTCAAATACTAAAGCAATTGTTTTTAGTATGCACATATGGTAAAATATACTACAACGTATGTACAGCATGAAAATATAGGAGTTTTGCATGTTGGGAAGTACATAAAGAATACCGGGTACAGAAAGTCCACAGCACTTAGCATACTAAACGCCGAAGAGTAATTGCACTTGACAATGAAGAATTCTAGCTGCGTTCCAGCTGTAGAATAGTGTTCCTAGCTGTAGCAGAGAAGTGATTGTGGTAGAAGAAAATGTACAGTCTGCCATTCAGCTGCTTGGGGGAAAGAAAATGTCTCATGTTTTTATAGACTGCCATATCATTCCTGAAGGCTTGGGGACAGAATATCGAGTAAGTAAAATGTGATTGGTGACAATTTCGTCTGCGCATTTTTGAGCCAAATGTTTCTGGAAGCGTTGTGGGGATGCTTTTGCCTTTCGTGCCTTTTTTCCAGTTTCAAGCATCTGCATCCTTTATTCCGTGTGCTAGTTAGCTTCCCGCTGCTCCCTGCTGTTTTCCACCTACAGTGTAGCACACACACAGCTGGGAGTATTGATCAGCTTCGAATTGCCTGGCTGTGCACTGAGAAAAATCCACACAAGCACTTAATTGTGTGCATGTGTGTGTGTGTGTGTGTGTGTGTGTGTGTGTGTGTGTGTGTGTGCGTGCGTATGTGCATGTGTTTGTGTGTGGTCACAGTGCTAATGCATGCAAGTAGAATTTACCAGTTTAAATGACCTTGCTTTGGATGGATCACTGTGAGTCTCACTTGTTTTATTCGATGTTTGCTTTAGAATGTTTGCATATGTATGAGCTTGTGTGACTAATTGCATTCGCATGCACATATAATTTAGAATGATGACGTTTTAATAGGGATGGATGCGCACTGAGTGCACGTTGTATGTGAGGCACGGAACATTAATGACTGTGTTTCTGACATTTGCTGTTCTCTCGGAGAGTGCTGACTTCCTGTGGAGGCTCACATAAGGAGGTTGAGGCAGAGGCAGCATAAGGAGGTTGTCTGTGTGTGTGTGTGTGTGTGTGTGTGTGTGTGTGTGTGTGTCTTGTGATCATACTTAATTATACATGCTCTAATAGGAACAATAGTGAGTAATGCATAAAAGGATAAAGAAAAAAGGAAAAAACAGTGAGGTTGTTGACAAGGTCATCATGCACATCATTCTCCATGGTTCCGAATCAGCATTAATAATAGTGCGTCTTATTAAAGGTGAGAATAAAACAACTTTATGAATGCAGTCAGCACTGTTTTTTTTTTTAAACAGCCTGGCTCAGTTTTTAGGCTCTAATTATTTGGTTTTGTAGCTCATTTTAATATCCAGCAAAATTTATTTTGTTGTTCGAGAAACATGATATAGAACTCTTAACTCTTAGTGGTAACATACGTACAGTACATAAAGCCGTCTCATCTTTTTTTATTCAACACTGATTCTGTGCACTCATTCGAAATATATATATTTCCACTAAAAGAGAACTATTTTTGGAGCAATGTTCAGCTAATTCATTCTGTTGGCTCACACACAAAAGCTGTGTTTCAGGTAAAATTGTACAGTAAGACTGGGATCCTGTACTCAAAGGTTCTAAAAAAATACAGTAGAGGGCATGGGACATTATATTACCCTCAGAAATAAAGATCAAAATAAAAGTAAACACAGCACTTCTTCATAATTACTACTCATTATATTTGTTGATTTGATTTTCATTATGCAAACATTTCCAAAGTACAAGGATATTCAAGGTTAGCTTTATACATTTGTTTCATAGAAAAATGGCATATGTGCATATTTTTGAGTCCTGAAGCTCTGTCAAAATCTGTTTTGTTCTTAGAGTTCTTTTCCACCGACCTTCACACACACAACAGGTTCTACAGTGGTGCCAATACCCAGGAAGAGATACCTCATGTCGTCATGGAAACGTTTCCACTCAGCAAGACTGTTAAGTCCCTTAACAGCTTTCACCAGTTACAGTACAACATCAGATTCTCCTGTCCTAATTCAACAGGCCATGAAAACAGCAGCAATTTGAGAAGTTTGCTCAGGTGCAGCTAATTGCAGAGTTTCTGTCAGGAACAGCAGACAACCGACTGGCATCTCTAGATAAAATTATTCAGCTAGAACTTAACAGGACACCTTCAACCGAATTAGGTTGGGTCAGGTGAACTGGAGTCCACTGTGGAGTCCTGCCACAAGCTTCCACAGACTTGAGAAACAAATCATGTATTAGGTCTTGTTCGACATGTTTTTCACCTGACTACATTACTAGTCCAATGAGACTTTTACCGAGCTTATTTTTATGTTCAGTATCCATACGCTGTGTACCATCTTACGGATTGTGCTCACTTATGATTAGAACCTCTGATTAGGCTCTATTTTCGCTATGTCTAATTGTCAAGCTTTTGTATGTGAACTGCGAATGTGTCTTTGTGTGTTCCACAACTTTGCCAATAGTTTCCTTGTTATCTTGTATGTCCAGTGTAGTTTTATGTGTCTTGCTTCATGGTTTTGTTTGTGTGTTTGGTTTTTGTTTATTCCTTTAAATAAAATCACACGTGTATCCACCTGTTCTTGTATTACATTACATGACATAAATCTCTTTCAATTAAAATGTTAAATACAAATTAGGGAAAGGGAATAAGTCAGAGGATAAGGTTTTGGGTAAATGATCGGAAGATGGGGGTTCAAACTCAGGTATCATCAAGCTGCCACTCTTGGGGCCCTTCAGCATGGCCCTTTGTTTTTCCAGATGCGCAATAACATGGCTGACCCCAGCTTCCTACATTGATGGGATATGCCTATATGCAAAATAACAATTTCCATATAGGATCAAACAAGTATTCAAATAACATAAAAGAAATAAAAAGAAATTACAGAAATATTATAGTCCAAATATACCTCTTAAAGAACAGTGTCAGTTGTTTGCATTAGGGTCTCATAGTGCTCCAATTTATATTGTTTTCCTTGAAAGTGAACATTTCTTTCATTCCTTTGCTATAAAAATCTGTGTTCACTTCATGTGTACGTACACCGACGATGCTTAACATTATGGCCACCTGCCTAATATTGTGTTGATCCCCTTTTGCTGCCAAAACAGTCTGACTCATTGAACATTAACAGCATTAACTTTTTCAGAAATATGAGCTAGAGTAGCTTGTCTGTTGGATCGAAACACACAGGCCAGCCTTCACTCCCCAAGTGCATCACTAAGGTTTGGCTGTCCATTACCATATGCCCCTTGTCTTTATATGTCATTTTTTGGCGTTTTTAGGTTTTATCCACAGTGCTAAGTAAAGGTTCCATTGTTCTATAGTTACTGTGATCCTCAGAATTGCCATTACACACTAATGGCAATCACACGCCGTCACACTATTCTTTTGGTGTTTCAGTATTCCATATTTCAATGGTCTAAAGGTGTTTTATTATCATTCTGTACTTTTCTTATATTTAGTAGTGATTTCTAATCTGATTTTGCTCTGTTTTGGTTATGGCTTATTGAATGGCACTGCAGGTATAAGTATTTTTCTGTGTTATATGATTAGTGTGAACCTGCTGAGTAAAGCAGTTGGAACAGTGTTTCTGTATAAATTTTTTATGTCTTCCTTTAGATTTTCAATCATTTGAAACTCTTTCTACTTATGTCTCCGCACACTCACTTCATATCTCACTCTTTTTCGTTCTGTCTAGGCATCAAGGTATGCAGGAATTATTCAGAACATGTTGACCTTTTAAATATGGGCTAAATTAAAAAAAAAATTGGAAACATGATTTTTTTTCTGTCACATATAGATACAGATGAAGGCAGTCAGAACTTGGATTGAGCAACTGCAAACTGAGACATTCCTGGAATTTCAGAAGGCAATGCTAAAATATAAAATAAAGTAAATAAAGAGAGAAAGGTACAGAATCACACAGTGCAGTTTCTTCTCTCTCAAAGAGTGTTTACGCAGCAAAAGTGTGCATGTCGGGTGATTCATGGCTCGGACGACACAGTCTGACAGTCTCCCTCTGTCGTTTCTCTATATCCTTCTCCTCTATCTCATTCTCATAATACATATATATCAAGTCTTTTTCTTCTCCCCTATCTCTTCCTCCCTCTTGCTCTCTCTCTCTCTCTCTCTCTCTCTCTCTCTCTGCATTAACTCTCTTTCTCCTTCAGTCTTTCAGCATTTTGTGGTCAGTCAACCACCAGTCACATTATGCTTACGTAATGCAGTCTCACTTGAACTCATTTGTGTGTGTGTGTGTGTGTGTGTGTGTGTGTGTGTGTGTGTGTGTGTGTGTGTGTGTGTGTTTGCAGACATCTCAATGTCAGCACACCTGGTGTCTCAGTAGGAAAAGGACACTCAGCTAAAAAGTGCCCTGCCCTTTCTCAACCCAAATGTCTAACTCTCACATGTGTGTGTGTCAGTGTGTATGAATGTGAGATTAACATTAACCACTTAAAATTGTTCTGCATCTAAAAATTATAATTTTAATGGTCTATAAAGTAGTAGAGTATGTTGTATTTCTAACTTAATTTCTTGCCATTCTGACTTGAAACTTTTTTTTTTTTTAAGATATTCGATTTTAATATTTCATATGTTCATTTGGTTTATTACTTTATTATTATTAGATTTTGATTTAATATCTAGTATAAATGTATCATTATGATATGCCTGACAATGATTGATGAGTCTTCATTCATTCATTCATTCATTCATTCATTCATTCATTCATTCGTTTGACTCATTGCCCACTTTATCTTTGTGAGGGTCATGGGAAATCCAAAGTCTATCAAGGAGACAATGGATACAAGGTGTGACAATACACCTCAAATGAGCGCACAGTGCATCGAAAAGTGCAATGCACACACACTCACAAACTTACTCATGGAGGCAATTTTGTGTAACCAATCCACCTACCTGCATGTTTTTAGACACTTCTCTGCATGCACACAGGGAGAATATTTAAAAACTCTGCACTGACAGTAACCTGAGTTCAGGACTGAAGCAGGAACCCTGGAGCTGCGTCACCAAGCCACCGATAATTAGTTTTCATTAAATGCAAATGATGCAAGTCAGCTGTAGAATCAAATAAAAAAAAATAAAAAGCAAACCTAACTAAGTATAAACATTGTAATATTACTGAAAACATGCCATTTTTATATGAAAATATATTTTCAATACAACAACATTTCAACAAAAGTGGTCTGTATTGGCCAGTGTAAATCAGAATGATTGTCAATGGTTAAAGGCTTTAATTACAAAAATGCATATTTAGGTGCTAGGACACATTAGTGCTACAAGCACTACTCACAAACCAATCGCTTCAGCTACAAATTGTACGTTTAAGACCCATAATACTACACACTAATAACAAGAATAAAGGAGTATGAGTCACTGTGAGGTGCAATGGTTTACCAGATAGATTTTTCATTCAGTGAATTATCTGTCTGATTTGTAACCTCTTGAGAATATGAGTTCTCTTTCACTGTGTGTGCTCCTCACTACTCAAAGACTAGAAGGGCAATGCTTTATTCCTTCTTCCCACTCTCTAGCCCTTTTGTTATTCACGAAGCAGGAGTTTTATCTCCTGAGGCCCAACAGACTGCCTCTAATTTAAGATGACCATGCACGAAGTGCAGGACTGTTTATGGCCTGTTTGTGTGTGTGTGTGTGTGTGTCTGTGTATTATGGGTGTATGTGCCAGCGGTGCACGAGTGGAGGGTGGAGCTGGATGGAACAAGCGGTAAGCAACACCTGCAGCTGATGAGACTAATCAGTGCACTCTGTTTCAGTCTGGCGATGCCAATAAAGAGGAGAAAGACACCAGCCTCTGGGAGAGAGCCACCAAGCAGAGACAAGCATAAAGGTTGCTAAACAGAAACTGAGCGCGAGCGGGCGCCAGAGAAAGATATGCCGGCTGGCAAGTGCACGCGGACGGATGCCGGGAAAAGTTGTGTCAGTCCACGAAAAAACCCGGGCGGGCACAAGAAAGTGCAAGTGTGGCCATCCCCCAGCGAGACAGGCAGACGACGGAGGAAGGCAGGCCAATCCGCGAGTGGGCGCCAGCAGATGTCAAGACGGAAAGACGTCCCGAATGCGAGGGTGTGGGGGTGAGCCCTGGTGTAAGTACTGGAAAGGAAAGCACCAGGGTAAAAATAAAAGCTCTTTGAACTTGTCTCTGAACCTGTCTGTCTTTTTTCCAACATGGAATGAGTGGGATTTGTTACAGTGTTGTGGAAACCCCGTGCTTGAAGAGAGGTATGTTGCAGGGGACCAGGCCAAGGAGGAGTGCTGCAGCCACTGCAGCCACCACCTATGTCCTCTCCAGCAAGATGGGACCGGTGGCGAAAATGGGCACTCCATCGTCTGCCACGACTCTCTAGGGAAGTCCAGATGGGATCTGGGAATATAGGAGCACTTTTCAAAACCTTCTGTCTCTTATGCCAGGGGGGAAGGAAGCTCAGGCCGGACGGTTTCCTGGCCTGAGTCAGCATTGGGGGTATGTGCCTGTTGGGAGCACTAGAAAGAAAAGTACCGGATGGAAAATGAAAGGAAAATAAAAGCTCTGCTTGGTAAATTTTGAAAAAGAAATTTGTTTTCCTTTTTATGTGGTCTACAGTTTACATTTTGAAAACAATCTAAGAAGTTTGCTAGTCATACAATTTTCTTTTTTAATAACATGAGAGTGGTGATATAATGAGAAACATGCAGCATAAACACGACTATGAATATTTAACACGTTTAAAATCTTTTTTTTTTGAGAGCTCTGCAGAGATACTGTATACAGCTCTATGGACAGTGCATTTTGACATAAGCTATGTATTAATATATAGTTACAGGTCAATATATGAAATCATATTTCTTTTGTTTATACATAATGCAATAAGTTTCACAAACAGAGTTGTCAGGTTCTATGTATAACATCCATGTATAGCTATGTGGTATCAATTAGAAATGTGTGCTACTGTCAAACTTACCGTTCCATAGAACATAGAACAGTAACATGTATGAACTGTATGTTTATCTCAGTATTATTATATTAATTTTTATGTAAATATACAGTAATTTTGAGTTTTAAATCTGCTTCTTTACTAATCCGCTTATTTACTAAATTAAATAGTAAATAGTATAAATAGTATTCTTGCGAAAAAAAAAGGTTTTTAGGATTGATTTAGAATTTAGATCACATTTTAGCAGTGAATAAACAAAAAAAGAAGAAAGCAAACCTGAAAAATGCAAAAGGTTGTGTCTGTGTGTATAGGTGTATACACACATTTGTGGTATATTTTATTTACTAATGACATGACACCATCCATAGTAATGTTTCTGTATATGTACACTGTACATCCTTTGTGGAAATGGTCAGTTTTTGCAGTTTATGGATTTTAAATGGTGTTTGTGTGTGCCACTTTGTGAAACTTGCTGCCAGCAAAATCTCAGTTCTGAACCCAAGCCTATGTATTTGAGCGTTTATGTGAGTTAAATTTTATTGTGACAAAAGAAAAAAAAAACTTACAAATCTACAGACAGCATACTTTCTTGTGGGTATTTGTTTCTGTTGTGTGCAGTCCCTGGACAAATTATTATACACTACATGCTGTGACAAAAACAACATCAGAGCCGAAAAGCATGACATTACAAAGAACACAAATAGCACTGGCAACAAAGTAGAAGGATACTAACTCGAGTGCAGAGTCTACCTTTTAAATCTTGAAAACAGTGTTACACTTAAATCAGATGTATATTTTGATTTTGCTCAGTATTAGACATTAATGGTAACGCTTAATCTAATTTTGATCAGCAGTATGATCAAACATAGTCATATAGCATAACACACCCTTTTCTTCTCTGACCTCTGTTTAATGCTTTATACATAAATGTAGCTAAAGTAAGCAGTTATCTGAATGCTAAGCTGTGCTATGGTTAGCAATCTGAAAGTTTCTTATTTATTGTAGCTTACACTAATACGTCTTAAATTGTAGTTTTTTTGGAATAAGCTGCAATTGTTATATAGACTTTTTATTGTGTAATCATCAGCAGCAATTAAGTTCTCTAGCAAGTTCACTAATTTAAGGCACATTAATATTACTGTGTAGTAAAACCTAGTGGCTAAAACCGTGGCTTAGGTGCTCTATGTGGTGCACTAAAATACTTGAAGTGCATCTGGAGGGTAATCTAACACAGTCATACAATAATGCAATAACAGATGACTGCAGTAAAGTGCAAGTGTTAGTTAATAGGTTTAGGCTGGCAGTTAACGTTTAGGAGAGTAGTTAAGCATTGGTACAGCTGAAGCTGAAAAAGCAGTTCATGAATGATTTTTTTTGCAGTGCAAAACAGCACTCTTCTTTAGCTTCTGTAACTGGTGGATGTAAAAACACGATGATCCCTATCTTGGACAATTATAATTGTGAACAAAACACTGCCCACAATACTATATAAAGTATCACTTTGTTGCATGTCGGAGAGACTGTTAAGGTTGTTTATATATGGAGTCTCCGTACTGTCATATATTGCTATTCATCCAAAAGCAAGAATATCCAAAGTCCTGTTTTAGTGACAAATACGGCATGCAAAAAAGTCTGCGATTTCTCTATTAGAATGAATGAACTAATGGAATTTTTCCTTTCGCCTACTGGATGCATCTGTGTTAACATAGTTGTCTAAAACACCCAAAACTACACCTGCAAATGAATTAATGCACATGGTAGAGTACATGTAAATGTTCAGTGGTTAATTGCAAAAGTAGGATGCAAATTATGATGTAATATTATATAAAAAGTCACACGAGGAGCATGCATAACAGTAAAATTCCAACCAAGTTCAGGCTTTTACCCCATTCTCTAATTAAAGCTTATTCCTGAGTTCCCGAGTTCCTTAGTGCTTAAATTGGAGAGTGATTGCATTTCTGTTTGGCATGATTTTAATGGACTAATGAGAGTAAATTAAAAGTTCACTTCTCTATAAAAATCAACATGTAATAGCTTTGGCCTAAAAGTTCTACTGACATTAAGAAAAAACAGTTAAGGTTTTGCTTTTCAGTGGATTTTTTGGTGGTGTGAATGCTTTTACTTTTATTTTAAATGGAATTGCAAAAGCAAAATGCATGGCAGAGGTGTAAATTGTTTTGAAGCATCAATCGATCTGAATCCAGAAAGTAACTGTAATGCATTTAAGTTGTTTTTAATACTATATACAGCCAGAAAAGATTAAAAACAGCAGCAAAATATATGGTATGAGACTCTTTGCTTGGACAGCTCATGCAATATGTTCTGTTTTTCAACAAGGAAATGTTATACCTTAGTATTCTCTCAGTCACAATACATTTATCTTTAGTTTATCTGTATTTGTTTGACATTGTTTTCAAGCTTGGACCTGTGCTTGGCTTTGACCAAGCCCGCAACTAAACACCACTTTTTCACATGAATTACTGCCCACAGTACAGTAACTCTAATCCAACACAAGTGTTCTTTTTTCACTTCTCCCCAATCAGTTGCACTTCATTAATAATTTACATACTTTAATTAATAATTTACCTCATATCACTATACATGAGATTTATTCACAGGCACAAGACATTGTGGTCTCTAGTTTTATTTCACCTCTAGGAATTGTTCTAATCTTATCTTTATGATCACATTCTTGACGGTGGTAAAATTATCAGCTTTGTTGCGTGCATGAGAGATAGTCAATGTGCCATGTCTATATATAGAGTCCCTTTACAGTCATACAGTATATTGCATGTTGATCCAAAAGCAAGATTATCCAAAGTCCGGTTTCATAGACAAATGTGGCATGGATAAAGGTCCACAGATTATTAATTAGAATTAATGAAACATTGGAATTTTTCTTTTCATTTATTGGCTGCTTCTTTGTTAACATAGTTGGCTAAAATATACACCTGCAAATTAATTAATATGCAAAACATATTTAGTTATGGCTACAGGACAAGGTGTACGTTTAGTGTGCCCATAAAAGATTTTTGCACCATTCTCAAAAGTTTCTGGAGACTGTTGCATAAGAAATTTCTAGAGATCCCAAAAAAGCAGCCCGGGTATTTCGATGCTACCACTATAACTGGCTGATTAGAACAACTTGATAAATGAGCAGGTATTCCTATTAAAGTGGACGGTGAGCATATGTCCCCATACAGTATGTCTGCATATAGAAGACCTTTGCTGGTCCTTAAATACCAGTGAGTCCATTAGTTCCTTGGAGCTTGTGTTTGTGACCTCAAAAAACTCATTAATCCTGTTTCGGAATAACAAAGCCTTTGTTGTTATGCAGCACTGTTGTTTCCAGGAAGAGTTTGAATACAAGACAATTGTGTGGCACACAAATGCACACACACACACACACACACACACACACACACACACACACACATTTTATATATATATATATATATATATATATATATATATATATATATATATATATATATATATATATATATATAAACCATACTTGAAGCTTCTCATCCTCATTAACTTTATACCGAAATTATGCACGATAGGGTCTTTGCACAAATGCTTCTTTTTGTGCTAAATATTTCCTTCTTTATTTAACAAATAAATAGCGCCACATCATATAAAGTTTTTCCAGATGACCAGCACATGCCAGTTTTCTAGGGTGCAGAACTAGAACTATATAGCTTGCAATAAACACCTACTGCTCCCACCATCTTTAAACCAATTCCAAGAACCCGCACAGAGCACTGCAAATTTGGTTCTTTGGTTCATTTCCATGTTCTGATACATCTCTGTGCTCTGAATTAAATGCCTGGGAAAGCTAGAATAAGGACATTTATCACTGTACAAGACACACTGCACTGACACACAGTTTTTGTAGGTTTTTTTTGAAGGGGTTTCTCAATTAATTATTGTTTATTTAAGTGCTGTTAACTAAGATTTAAATGGAAAAAGACACATGGTGTGGACACAAGAACCTGCTCCATTTCAAACTAAGTATAAACAATAATTTTTCATTTCACATTATATCTAAAGATATTATCTAATCTTGTTTTTTAATAATATTGCCCAAATAATATCACCTTCTCTTTCTAATCCATGCTGCTTGCATCTTTTCAATACCTGCATCCAGAACCTGCACAGTATCTCTATACATTTCTTAATTTATTCCTTCTAAAAGTTCAATAGTTGCTAAAATTTTTCAGCACTAGTCAATGAAGGACAGTGTCCCCTGTTTAACCCTGGTTTCTCCCAAGGTTTTTGAGAGAGGTTTTCCCTTGTTTCTGTTGCCTCAAGCATTCTCACCATCTCCTGGATGCCTTCAGGACAACTGCATTAGAAAAGCACTAAAAAAGTAAGCCTTCTAAGTATTACCTCTTTGGCATTCAATTGGTCGCCTTCCCTCAAGACAATGCAATGCAGGTACAATAAAGTTTTAACTGTTACCTTCAATCTGCATTGCTCTCTAAATCAGTGAAAGAACTTTTATATTAGAGGATCCTTTAACCCATGTAGTCATGCAGCATCACACTTGCTGTCTTTTGAAAACTTGAATACACTGCTTACACCTCTTTTGGCTCACAATTCTACATAACAAACCAACCAACATCCCAAAGTTGAAGCTGTTCTGTTTTGAGGAGTAGGCTGAAATTCCTCCAAGCTGTTATGGGGGACTTATCAACAGTTTTCAGAGACTTTAACTTCCATTGATTGCTGCACATGAGATACTGAAGGCAAAGATTTACATACCTCTAAAAAAAAATAATAATAATTTTTCTAAATAAAAAAATAACTGGGAATAATTGTTTAATTTGCTTTGTTTTAGGGTGTGTAAAAATCTGATGGTGTTTTGGATCATATTGATGGATAAATACACAATTTTAAAGGGTTTACAAACTTGAAAGAACCACTGTATCAGGCTAAAATATACCAGACATTTTTAAAGGTATGACATATAACGTCTCTAGGTGACGTATGTAACCCTTGTTCCCTGAGGAAACAAGACGGTGCTTTGCAATGTTTTGGGAACACGACTGGGTTGTCCACTCTCTGAAATAATGTGTAATCAGGTAAACTATGTGTCTATTCTTTTTATATACTTGCATTTATTTGTATTTTTTTCCTTTGCTGCTGTAACAAAGAAATTTCCCCACTGTGGGACGAATAAAGGTATATCTTATCTTATCTTATCTTATCTTATCTTATCTTATCTTATCTTATCTTATCTTATCTTATCTTATCTTATCGTATTGTATCGTATCTTAAATTGGACAAACGCCATTACCGGAGGAGTGACGTCATGAGCAGAAAGCTATAAAACACACATGGAGTGAAACCAGTGCCAGCTTCTGTCAAAGAGATGAAAGCGCTGCAGGGAAGTGTGGCATAGAGACTAAGTGTCTCATTCTCTTAGGGAATGTCTCTAGGTTACGTATGTAATGTCTCTAGGTTACGGACGTAACCCTAGTTCCCCGAGGGAACGAGACGCTGCTTCGAAAAGCTATGGGAACGCCCCTGCGTGACCGCGCTCTGAACCACGTGTGTAATCTGACCAATAGGCGTTTGGAACGTGACGTCATCAGCGGGCAACGTCGCGTAAACAGGAAGCTACAAATGACTGCAAGATGGACCAGATGTTAGCTCCTGCGTAAGAAGGTAAGGGCCGCAGGGATGCAGGGAATGTGGCACGGAGACGCAGCGTCTCGTTCCCTCGGGGAACTAGGGTTACGTCCGTAACCCAGAGACGTTCCCCTTCAGGAACTCGAACTGCGTCGAAACGCTTTGGGAATGGGCCTGAGTGTTCACGCTCTGAAATAATGTGTGTAATCACCGGTTGAACCATGCCAGCCTGGCCAGCACAAGGCTACTAGGAGGAGAAGGACTACATCCTGGCGAACTCTCTCCAGAACTCCTGGGAGCAGTGATACAGGGGGAAAAGCATACAGGCGGAGCCTCAGACATGCCTGTATCCTAGCGTCAAGCCCAAGAGGGGCTGGGTGAGTAAGGGAGTGAGTGTGATGTTTCTTGAGTCGCAAACAGGTTCACTTGTGCTCTGTAAAATATTCGCTATATTTATTTCACCACTTCCAGCTTGAGCCTCCATTACCCAGGCCTCGAAAGGGCGTCTGCTCCTTGATTCAACCACCCAAGTCAGCTGATGTAGATCTAAAATGGGATGCAGCCCCCCGCCCATCCTTCTTGGGAACAATAAAGAACCAGCTTTATAACCAGGGCTCTTTGTCGAACAAAGGGACCCATCAATGGCCTGCTTGATTTGAGAGAGTTTCTACTTTTTGTTCCATGACCAGAGCCTGCTCGGGCCCCACCACAGTGGGACATACCCAGTTGAACCTGGGCGGACGAGACAAAAACTGAATTGTATAGCCTCTCTCTACAGTGTGCAAGACCCACTGAGACACATCCGGCATGCGTTTCCAGATCCAGTTGTGCTCTGTAAAATCTTCTCTATATTTGCTCTACCAATTCTGTGTGGAGCATTCATTACCTGGGCTTCGGCCCTGCCTTAAAAGAATGTCTGTTCCTTGATTCAACTGCCCTGGGATGTTTAGTGCTCTCAATGAGAGCAGCTTCCCTTCTTCCCTTTTATACTGTCACGCTGCTCCCAGGAGTTCTGGAGAGAGTATGCTGGGATGGAGTCTGTTTTCCTCTGGTGGCCCCTCGGTGGCTGGGCAGATCATAGTTTCCGGCTTTGGTAACCCTTTTTGAGCAACCTCCTTGGAAAATTCCAGCCAGGAGGGATTTTCTAAGCCGCTGGTCTCCCTGCCGAGGTAGTAAAGACCATTCTTCAATCCAAAGCTGTACAGAGCTGGCACCTGTTCTCTGTGTGGTGCGAAAGCCACCAGTTGGACCCACTTAACTGCCCAGTTGGTTCCGTGCTGAAGTTCCTGCAGGGACAGTAAGTCACAGGGCTGTCTTCCTCTACCCTGAAAGTTTATATGTTGGCTATTGTGGCTTATCGGGCACTGTTTGCTAAGCAATTGTTGAGCAAGCACCGATTAGTGACACATTTTCTCCATGGCACCCGAAAGCTGAGACCTTGGGTGGGACCTAGAGTGACTTTGTGGGACCTGTCCGCCATTTTGGAGGCCCTGCCTAAGGTGCCCTTAAAGTTTCTTACAGTCAAGACTGTTTGTCTTCTGGCTATCTCCTCCCTAAAGAGTGTCGGGGACCTTCAGGTCTTTTCCATAGTCCCATCTCTCCTGAAGTTTACTCCAGGCATGGCCAGTGCCTTTCTCTACCCCAAACTGGGGTATGTTCCTAAGGTGCCCTTGGTTCTCCTATGACCTGTCATGCTGCAGGCATTCTATCCTCCTTTTTTTTAGGCCCTTGACCAGGAGAAGCTTAACTGGCTTAATACATTCACAGAACATAACTGTGGAGAAAGTTGGAGCAGCTGTTCATCTGCTACGGTCCCTATAAAAAAAGGGCTCCCTGCAAACAAGCAGACTCTCAGCAGGTGGATTGTGGATGCTATTTCATTCACTTATAAGTTTACCTTTTTGGGTCAGAGCTCACTCCACTCGGAGTGTGGTGGCCTCATTGTCAGGTTCTATAGCCTTGACCTCAGTGCCACTCCTGGCCCCTCTGTCCTTCACCCTTTCTGTGCCTGTCCACACTAGGCAGGAATTGATCTGGCTCGATTGGACTCTTGTTCCCAAAGTGTTTCTGATGTAACTCGAGTTCCTGAAGGGAAACGTATCTAGATTACATATGTAACCATAGATCTCAGAGGGAATAAAATACTGCATATCTATGCCACACTGCCTGAATCCCTGCAGTGCTTCCTTCTCTTTTCAGAAGCTGGTTTGATGCCATGTGCTTTTAAGCCTACTGGTTGAGACGTCACCCTTCCAGTGATGGTGCAATTTCAATTGGACTAATTATACAGGGGATTTAGAGCATAGACAAGGCAGAGGCATTCCCAAAGCGTTTCTGACCCAGCACCTTGCTCCCAGGGGGAACCATGGTTACATACGTAACCTGGAGATGTTTTACCCACAAAAATCATTTTTCATCCTCACTCCTCACCCAGGCACTCCCATGACTAAAACTGCAATGAGCAATTCAATCCTGAGTATTGATTCTTTTAGTTGGCACTGCCTCTCTTTTGCGTGATAGCTGCCTACCCAGCTTTTGGTCTGTGTGGAGCAATCTAAGCCTGAATGAAAGTGCAGACAAAAAAAGCCATTGAAAGAATTGTCAATTGCAGCTTGTGCTGTTCTGTTTCTGCTTGAGAAACAAAGCTCATTGAGATACAACCATATATAACATTTTAGAAATAGGCTTATGTCAGGAGTAAGGCTAAAATTTATTTGCAGTTTCAAAGTAAGCTAAAATAAATAAATAAATAAATAAATAAATAAAGAAATAAAGAAATAATGAAATAATGAAATAATGAAATAATGAAATGAAGTGTGGAGGAAGCTTATGAGGGTAAAAAATAATACTACCCATGAGGTTATTGCATACTGTAACTATTCAGTCATGTTGCAATGATGTCTATAAATTACTTCTGGTACAACCAGCTGCCATTATAGCCACATTAATACAATTATGTAACTGAACCCTCTCACCCTCCTGACTGAGAACTATAATGTCCATTATATTATTATGCATTTTGTGTATATATATATATATATATATATATATATATATATATATATATATATATATATATATATATATATATATATATATATATATATATATATATATTAGCAGTTCATGTATTAAGAAATCATTGGAAAAATCTTAACTGTACAGTAAGTCACAATGCTTGTTTTCCCTAATTATTTTTTACAGCATTTGCAATTTTAAACTAGAGTAGCAGTGACATGATAGAAAAAGATTCTACATTTCATAGAATGTAGAATGCATGCAGAAATACATTTTCCATTATCCTTTTCCTGTTACTTGACACACAGTATATCTCCACAGGCTAAAGTTTAACCCTCAGTTCCCCTTCAGGAGTTCGAGCTGCATCAAAAACACTTTGGAAACGCCTCGCATTGTTCACGCTCTGAATCAAGCGTAAAATCCGGCCAATAGGCAAGTCATGACGTCATTGGCGGGCGACTTCTCATAAACCAGGAAGCTACAAAATGGGTGAGCGTTGGTAGTCATATTAGCTTCGTTTTGTTCAGGTACGCACTTTGTTTGTGAATCTGTGAAGCCATTAGCTTTAAATGCAAGCAGAATTCCGACTGGATTTACCTTCTTGCCCCACTTCATTGGGGGGGGGGGAATAGACGCAGCTGATGTGTTGTTTGCTTAGCTTAGGAGCATGCATAGTCGGCTCTCAAGGGAGTCAACTATTAGCATTTTTAGCCGTGTGGCTATGCGCTCCTGGAGAGCACTCTCGGAGGTGAGCGTTCTCCCTTGTGGCTCAGGTCCTGCTCTCGCCGAGGCAAAGCGGCGCCAAATGTTGCGGGGCTTGCAGGCTGACCTAGCAGAAGGCATGGAGATGGATGAGTCCTTTCCAGCCTCTCCTGCTGTGCCAAGATCCTGTTCCCCAGGAAAAGCACTCGCTTCGGCAATGAGACGATGAGTTTGTTGCAGGCAGATGGATGCGGGATTCAGCTCTGGGGCTGACGATCTAGGAGTTATGTCGGGCTGTGACCTAACCCTCAGGGCCACCAAGGTATGGCGGTCGATCAGAGCTTCTGATGATTCATCATCGAGATGTCGTTCTCGCCCACATGAAGGAATTGGGGTTAAGAATAAACGCAGAGAAGAGTGTGCTTTTTCCATTACAGAGAACCACCTTCTTGGGTGTAGTGTGGGACTCAATTGTGTTGGGGGAAATTGTCTCTTGCCTGGATCAAAGTCATCCTTACTGCAGTCAATAGATGAAAAGCAGGCCAGTCACTTACTGTGAAGCAGTTCCAGAGGCTGCTTGGTCCCATGGCGGCAGGGTCCAGTGTGATCCCACTTGGCTTCCTTCATTTTAGACCCCTCTAGTGGTGGCCCAGAGACAGAGGGTTCTCTCAAAATGGCAATCTGTTCCGTACTATCAAGGTCTCGTGGCAAGCCCTTTGAGCCTTATAAGTATGGAAAGAACCTACTTTCCTATCTTAAGGCCCTGTTTTGGGAACTCCTTGTCGTAACGTAATGCTAACGATGGACGAATCCCTCAAGGGCTGGGAAGCCTTCATGAGTGGACGCTCTGCCCAAGGTCGGTAGTACAGGTCACATCTTTTATGGCACATAAACTGCCTGGAGATGATGGAAGTGTTTTTGGCACTGGAACACTTCCTCTGAGACCTGAAAGGTCACCACATCTTGGTCCGTATGAAGAACACGCCGGTGGTCTCGTACATCAACCACCATGGGGGTCTCTGGTCTCGCCCCCTGTACAGGCTGGTGGGGCAGATCCTTCTATGGTCCCAGGGAAAACAAAAGGAGCAGTTTACATCCCGGGACAGGTAAATTGGAGAGCAGATGCCCTTTTGAGGCAAGGGCCAAGGCCCGGGGAATGGAGGCTCCATCCCCGAGGTGGTGAAGCAGATATGGCAGAGATATTACAGAGCCTGGGTGGATCTGTTTGCGACTTAGGAGACTTCACACCGTTTCCTCTGGTTCTCTCTCTCACCCAGCCCCACTGGGGCTGGACGCCATGGTGCAGACATGGCCTAGGCTACATCTGTACACCTTTCCCTCTATCGCACTGCTCCCAGAAGTTCTGGAGAGAATCTGCCAGGGAGAAGCTTGTCTCCTCCTGGTGGCACCTTGTTAGCCAGGCAGACCCTGATTTACAGACCTACTGTCCCTCCTCGAGGGACCTTCTTGGGAATTGCTCCTAGGAGGGATTTCCTCTCACAGGCATGGGGAACCCTGGTTCACCCCAGTCCAGAGTTATGGAAGCTGTGGCTGTGGCCCCTGAGGGGGTACAGTTCCTAGCAGCCGATCTCTCTACTGAGGTAGTAGAAACCATCCTCCATTCCAGAGCTCCCTTAATGAGGAAGTTGTATGCCCCTAAATGACATGTGTTCATTACATGGTGTGAGCACCACCAGTTGGACCCAGTCAACTGCCCGGTTGGTTCAGTCCTGGAGTGCTTGCAGGAACAGTTTACCACAGGATTGGCTCCGTAAACCCTAAAGGTTTATCTATCGCGGCTTATTGTACTCCGCCAACAGCGCAGTCGATGGGGAAACACCCCTTGTGACACATTTCCTACGCGGCACCCGGAGGCTGAGGCCCGGGATACAACCCAGAGTGCCTGTGTGGGACTTGGCCGTTAAGCTGGCGGCTCTATCTGAGCCCCCCATTTGATCCTTTGGCCGAGGTGGCCCTTAGATATCTGTCGGTTTAGACCGCCTTTCTTCTGCCAATTTTCTCACTTGTAAGGGTCAGAGACCTACAGGCTCTTTCCGTGGCCCTGTCTCTCCTGGAGTTTGCACTTTTCTCTACCCTTAATCGGAGTATGTGCCTTAAGTTATCTTAGGCTATCTTACCACCTGTCATTTTGCAGGCACTTCTCTTTTCCCAGCCCCCAACCAGAAAAAACTAAATTGACTGTGTCATTTTTTGCAAGCATTGGACATATACCGCCACAGGACGAGTATGTGGAGGGAGTCAGAGCAGCTGTTTGTCTGCTATGGCCCTCATAGGAAAGGTTTTCTTGCTAATAAGCAGACATTTAACTGATGGATTGTGGATGCAATTTCTTTGTGTTATGAGTCATCTGGTCTTCCCCTCACACTAGGCAGGGACTGGTCAGTATGGCGTGCTTGGACACTCTCAAAGCATTTTTGATGCAGCTCGAGTTCCTAAAAGGAAACTTCACTAGGTTACGTATGTAACCCTAGTTCCCTGAGGGAACAAGAGCTACGTCAATGGGCCATACTCCCTGCATCCCTGCAGTGCTTACCTTATCCTTTTTCAGAAGCCAATATAGCTACCTGGTTTACGTGATGTTGCCCGTCAATGATGTCACGACTTGCCTATTGGCCGGATTTTACACATGACTCAGAGCGTGAACAATGCCAAGCGTTCCCAAAGAATTTTTGGCGCAGCTCTCGTTCCCTCAGGGAACTAGGGTTACATACGTAACCTAGTGACGAATATAACCAACTCAAGCTTTCATGCAACTGTTTCATATGGGTTATGTAATTAAAAAATATTTATTGTGCTGTGAGAATACATTTTCTCTCTGCTGTATTAATATATTCAAAATAATGAAAGATAATATGCAGCATTATCTGCAGGTTTTTTCTTTAAAGCATTAATATTGTAATTATAGTTACTTGATTTTTGTTTTGGAAACAATCATTTATCCTCTTCTCAATATGGAGTTAAAAATGGTCCAGAAGATCACTTTAGGCTTGACATTGCACGATACTCAGAGAGTTTCAAGTTTGGACACAATGAAAACTTTAATAACAGCTGTTATCATTTGGTAACACTGAGTTATTGCTGCAATAACTCAATAGTCTTGACACTAAATCCCCGAGCCCCCCACCCAAGCCACACAAACACGCACACACACACACACACACACACACACACACACACACACACACACACACACACACTCAGTGAGTAAGGATCATTTCATTGAACTATACTCCACTAAAGGATCTTTATAAATACAGGAGGAACAGCATAAACCACTTACTTCTTGTGTGGATTGCTGTTAGGAGATTACAAGCACAGCAAAGTGGAACAGCAAAGGTAGGACTAAGAATAAATCAAAATCAAATCTTATTTAAAAGTGATCCTGTTTTTTTTTTTTTAGTAAAGTTAATCAGGATTATCAATTAAAATACTATTTTAGTAAATTGTTTGGAATGTAAACATGTGCAAAGTTTTTGTGCAACAAGAATTTCATTTTTTATTTTATTTAAATAAAACCATCTACCTTTTACCGTCTATTTTCATTTGTCACAATAAAGGACAGGGGCTACAAGAATTGACTAAATATTTATAGCAGAATCATCGTGGAAAACTCAATTGCAGTCTACCAGTGACATTAAGAAAATCTGTGGGTAGCCCCAGAAGAAAGACTAATAAAACAAACAATAATAATCAATCGAACAAACAAACATACAGAAAAACCACATAATCCCAACTGTTTTTCTATAAACTCATGAGTCAAATCACAATTTTAAAGATATTGCATGATTTATTTTAGGGCTGAAGCTATTGATTATTTTAGTAATCGAGTATTCTACAGATTATCCCATTGATTAAAGAGTATTCGAATAAGAAGTACTTTTTTTTTTTTTTTTTTACAATAATATCTGTTAAATCTAAACCCATTTAGTGCATTTCATTGCCATATTACATATAAATGCAAATACACATATTAAAATGTATTAAATCATAAAATAAATGTAAAAATAAGGTTAACACATTGTACTGTGTTTACTTTATGTTTTAGTTTGAAATGATCCCAAACTTTGGTAACTTTGTGTTGTGTTCCTCCATTTTTCATTTTGCAACATCTTGTGTATTGTATGAAAGCCCGTTTCTGCCCCCAAAATGTTTTCCTCACAATTGCAACTTTATTTCCGCTAAACATACAACATCTCTGGTGCATCCACTGGTAACCATGTTGTTGGCCTGAAATTTAAAGCTGTTGGTGTATGAAAGAGGACTCCGCTGCTTCATCTATCTTGTTTCCTTCAGAGCTGAGTGTTAGACAGACTTATATTCAGGTATCAGGGGCTCAGTTTGATATCATGCAATAATATTGATTGTAGCCCATTTCATTTTCAATATGTAAAGCTTTCTGGCACTACAGATGGGTAACTGCCCAATTGCCCAAAAAAAAAAAACAACAATGCAGAATTGCAAGAAAAAAAGGCGGAATTTCGAGAAATAAAGTCAAAATTAGGCAATTTTTGTATGTAGCGGAAACAGGCTTCCATATAGTTTACCTGTCCAGAGCGCTCCAGACTTTAGTGGGTGGTGCGTCAGTAATAATGGTCCTTGGGGAAACACAGTGCTCTATGTGTAGATAAATAGACTAAATGAAACAAATAATTTGCCTCAATGCATTAATTGTGTCTAATACACTAATTCATATTAATTATGCCTAATAATTAATTAATAATAATAATAATAATAATAATAATAATAAACCTACACACCTTTTTGTGGGAGCTCCCCTATATAAAAATCAAAGTACACTGATATGCATGCCAAAATACGCTTCTAAACATCCATTTATTCATATTAAAATGGTCCATTCCACATTATTTTACAATATTAATTTGATACTCTATAGACGTTCAATTCAATTAAGTTTAATTTGTATAATGCTTTAAACAATGGATGTTGGCCCAAAACAGCTTTACAAAAATACATAGATTAAAAATATACAATTTGGCATCATACTTTATTTCATACAAGTTTATCCCCAAAGTACAAGCCAGCACTTTGGGGATAAACTTTAACAGTGGTAAGGAAACTCTCTCTCAAAGATAGTATGAGAAAGAACCACCCTCAGCTGCGGTGAGTGGTCTCCAATTGAAGAAAATTTGAGAAGGTGGGGTGTCAGGATAAATCAGCCAAGTCCTGAAAAAGAAACAGACAGGGTTACTGGAAGCTCAAGAGCATGTTTAGCTTGAGAAAGAGTGAAGTCCCTCCCCCTTCCCTCATTTCATGCTAGTAATGTTTGGCCTGTCTGCTCACTGTGTTTGAAAGATGCACTGATGCGGCAAAAGTAGGACTTTTTCAGTTTTCAGCAGCGATATTTTGGCTCACAGTGAAGTGCATAAATGATATTGATTGGACAATGGTTTTGGACAATGTTCTGACTAAATTGGAAATTATGGTGAACCTTACAGTGGGGAAAAAATTGAATACATGTATACTATTTGAATTGTATAAATTGTATTCATCTTAATTTATAGCTGTCCTCATGCAAAGGTCTTATCACATAAGTCATTCTGAGAAATAAACAGTCCAAACTGTGTTGTTTTTTCCCCCCCTAAAATATACCCCCTATCCATTTTATTTACGTGATATAAAATAGCTGAATTGGGACCGATATGGCCACTCTGTCTCTGAAACTGGCTAAAATGTTTCAAGAAAACAAAAGAGTTTAGGCTTTTGTTCTGAAAAATGTGACTCTACTACTGGGAAATGGAACAAAAAAAATTTATAAAGTGTACTGCATGCTGTATTTTCTCTTTGCTAAATTTCTCACTGAAAACATGATACATTCAGGAAGCATTGGTGGAAAGGTGTGGTTTAATAGATAAACTCAGAAAATGCTGTTTATTTTTATAAAACATGCTCCATACACTTAAAGCAGTGTGCATTTATTTCTGGAGCTTTGACTGTATTTTTCCAATAGTTGGTAAGACTTTACAAAGAGAACAAAAGTAATAAAAAAATATATAAATAAATAATAATAAAAAAAACCCAAGATATTTGCATGAAGCATTTGCTCATAATCAGATGGCATAATGTGTGATATTCAGTATGCGTTGTATTGTTATCAGTTTTCTAGTCAGCAAAGATGTTTGCAATGTTGTGGATATCTATCCCCTTTAAGAAAGACCTTAATTGGGAAAGTTTAAGCTTCAACTAGAAAAACACCCCTTACCAGTTCAGCACAAGATATCCAATCACTATGGCTGAACAGAGCGTCCGCTAAATACTAGTGCAACCCAAATAAAATAAAACTAATGTTGGGAAAAAAGTACAATGTATATAAAAGAAAAATGCTATGTTTCAAATCTAATAAACCTATATTTATTCACAATAGAGCATAAAAAACTTATCAAATGTTTAAACTGGGGAAATGTTTGATTTTTGGATAATATAGGATAACTGAAATTGATGGGCACAACACATCTTTAAAAAAGTTTGGATTGGTCCAAGTTTACAACTTTGTAGCATCTGCTCAACTTTTAACAACAGTCTGTATATGTTTGAGATCTGAGGAGGCCAGCTGCTGTAGTTTTTGGAGAGGAATGTTATCCCATCTGTGTCCAATATATGATTTTAGCTGCTTAACAGTCTCAAGTCTTCTTTGTTGTATTTTTCTTTTTCACAATGCATCAACTGTTTTCAGTTTCAGTTGAAAGGTATAAAGCTCTATAGCTATAACATTGATTATAGAGTTTGTAATTTAAAAGGTCAATTTATATAACTTACCACAATTAGACTTTTACAAAAATGTATTTGTATGTGAAGCTGTGCATATTGAATGCACAGCTTCAATGGTCTGAATTTTAAAAGTTGAAAATTTTTTTACAGAATATTTTCAACTTTTGAAATTCAGATCATTGAAGCTGTGCATTCAATATGCACAGCTTCACATACAAATAAATTTTTTGTAAAAGTCTGGCTAATTGTGGTAAGTTATATAAATTGACCTTTTAAATTACAAACGCTATAATCAATGTTATAGCTTCAATGCACATTCAACATGTGCACATGTCCTATTTTTGTTTCTTAAAGGAACACAATATGTCCTGAACAAAGAGCAGTGAAATAATTCTGCTAACAAAAAACATATATATTTTAAAAACAGTAAATAGATAAAATTGTCAAATATTGTAAAAAAAAAGATAAAATATAAAACCAATGACGGCTTTTGTATATATGTGTTTTATATCAGATGGGGAAAAAGAAGTTCTCTGGGTTAGAAATAACCCTGATGGTGATGTTTGTTATGATCGGGATTGTTGCCATAGGACTAATTGCCGTGCTTGCCACAGGACAAAACGAGACAACGGGTGAGTGATGCATGTTAGATTTCATATCTCATGATTAGAAAAATAATAAAGCTGTCATATATAAGCTCTTAACTAAATCGCTCTTTCTCACCCAAATGGTTTGATACTGCAAATTAGATTATAACAAAAAAAACACTATATTAAAATATATTCTCAGATTCATAACACAAAGACATGAATATGGTTGTCTTAGTTCTAATCCACACTAAACATGGATCAGCCAACTGATATTTCCAACAAGCTTTTGCTTTCTTTATTAGTGTTGACCTTTTTCTCATTTGTTTGTTTGCTTGTATCTTTCTTTCTTTTTGCACAAACCAGAGTCATATCACAAATTGCTAAGCACTAAGACATAGAAGAATTTTTTTTTACCACACTCAACCCAATATAAACAGGCTGGCTTTTTAGCAGAAAAATACTGAAAGTCAATATTCTGATAAAGCATGAAGAACACATCAAGCCTTCTCTATCATCAAGGGCAACAAATAAAGTGGGTCAGCCAAGAGCTGTATCATTCTCAGGCAAACAGAAAACAAATGGATTCATAAGGGCATGATAAAATCTCAGCTGAAACCACACAGTCTTGCTTATTTTGACAGTTGTCACTCATAATCATAATTTAAAGACTTGATGCCACTCTGGCTCATTGTCGTCTTAATACGGACAGACAGATATGTACCACAGGAAGACCGCTTGCATGTCCGTGTAATGGACATTCTAGATTGCAGGCTTTAACCTGTTAGCGCTCAACACAGATTTTGGGACTCACAGCTGAAATGCCCTCCCTAACTTCAAATGTTAACAGTTCCTGATAAAAATGTGCTACATACACAATTTAAATATCTTTGGAAAAAAAGACACTTTGAGCTTTACTGTCAACCATCAACGTTGATATTGCTCAAAAAGATATTAAGTTATACATGATGAAGTCCCATAGATATACATTTTCCTGCATTGAAAATTATTTTTATTTCATATACATGATATCAGTCTTGGAGCAATCCAGAAAAGTACTGGGTTGAAAGCCACATGTCTTATGAGTTTATATTTCAAATGTAATGAAGATTTTCATAACAAATGAGATTCCTACAAACATTTATCTGAGACTATGTCTGATACTTTTCTCCCTCCCCCTGTTTGAGAGCCACCTGCTAAACTCAGGTGATCATTCATACTCTATTCATACAGTCTGCATATTTATGAATGGCTGACCATTAAAGGCTTTTGTTATACATGTTTGGGGCTATTGATGTTGATTTGGCATTCATATTGATGACCAGGTAGCCAGACAAGCTATTGTTTTACAGTCATGGCCATTCATATTGATGTGTGGCCATTCCAATCTCAACAACACACACACACACACACACACACACACACACACACACACACACACACCGACGCACATATATACACACAAAAACTTACTTTTCAAGCATTTCTCTTATAAAAACAAACAGGCAATAAAACCATTAAAATCATAAAGGGAGAATTATTGTAACTTACAGATGCAGATCTCCAAGTCTCTGTTGTTACTCCGGCCCAAAAAATATTTTCCACATCGCTGCTTTTTTTTTGCAAATCTCTGCAAAACTTTATAAATAAACAGCTGTTTGTGTTGACCTGAGAGCTGCATCACTTCCTGGTTTGTCACCATGCACGTGCTGCTTCGACCAGTAAGAGTTTATAAAGAGTAATAAAACTTAGAATCACACACGTGGGGAATAAAATCCTCCCATATATCATTAGAACCCTGCACTTAGTCATGGTTACTCTTCTCCCTTTTTATTTAATCTATTGCTAAACAACAACACCTGAGAACAATGGGCTATTTGTTGCGCTCACGCAACAAGGAAGCCTAAGAGGTTGGGAAAATGTTGTGCAATCCTAATAACACTTTATACTAATGGCTGAACTCATGGGCTCTGACTCACAGCTGGCCTTCTGGGTGTAAATCAACTTTTCCAAAGAAACCGATCATGTGAACAGAGCTTCAGAGAACTTGCACAATACTGCAAATAAACATAAACAAGCCTTTGTGTATTATTATTGGGGATAAATTAGTACACTGAACCATACAGTAAATAAAAAAAATATTGGTAATCTGACTACTTGATTCCTTGATTGATTAATTGTCTAACGGATTAGCCAATAAATCCACTATTGTAAAATAATAATAATTATTATTATAATAATACACTTTCCCAGTTATTACAGTTATTAGACTTACCATCTTGCTGAAAAAATAAACACCAATACATGGTTGTATTACTCTTGAAATAATGAAAACAGTGATTGTACAGTATCATCTTTTCATCTCATATTTCAGAAACAACATTTGTAGCACAATGTCCAATTATTTCCCTGTCTGAAAGAGTGGACTGCTTTCCAGATGCAGGTGCATCCCAGGTAAAATATACAAATTTGTTTTTAATCTTGTCTTATTAAGTTATTTATAAACAAAAATACATAAAAATGTATTTAAAGCATACACAGTTCTCTGACACTACTTAGACTGACAACGCTTATTATAATTATGACCTTTAATTGTTTTTGCTCCCCATCCCTACAGCAACGATGTCAAGAGCGTGGCTGCTGCTGGAGTCCTAATGACCAAACGAATGTGCCTTGGTGCTTCTTTTCTAGTAATCATGGCTACACTGTGGTCAGTCAAAGCCAGCCAAATAGCGGAAGTGAGTAGATACTTATTAGGTATTCTAATACCAGTTTGTTGACTACTAGGTCAGTTTAATATGGGTTTTATATAATGTATATCCATTTTTCTATGTATCACTCTAGAAGCACGAAATGACTTACCAAGAATTGTTTTACTTATTTTTGGTAATGAGAACACACAACCACCATGCAGTAATATTTAACAATAACGAAAAGGTTATTTTGGACAAAAAATTACTAACACTAAATGGTCAACATTTGGTGAAGAGCTGAGCATCACATCCATATGTGCTTTTTGAAACGTCCCATTCCACATTCAGTTTTCCTTTGCTATTCATAAACTGGCTCCACTCTCCTGGGAAGGCTTTCCACTTGATTTTAGAGCATGGCTGTTGGGATTTGGCCATTTAGCCTCAAGAGCATTAGTGAAGTCAGGCATTGATTTCAGAGCGAGGAGGCCTAGTGTGTAGTCACTCTTCCGATTTATCCCAAAGGTATTCAGCGAGGTTGAGGTCTGGGCTCTGTGCAGACTTCTCAAGCTCTCCCACTCCAAAAATTGGTAAACCATGTCTTCATAGACTTTGCATTTTTTGCACAGACCCACTGTCACGCTGGAGCAGGTTTGGGCCTCTTAGTTGCAGTCAAAGGAATTCTTAAAGCTACAGCATTATTATGTCCTTACTTTCAGTTTGTAACCTGTGTATGTGTGTAATGGTCATGTGTCAAAGAACAAACTTTTTGGCCATAATGTGAATGAATGGTAAAGTCTTATATATTGAAACAACTTCAATTTGTCTGCTTTAGTTCTTAATAAAACCAGATAAAATTATCCTGGTCCATAACGAGACAACTGAAACCCACACATCCTAGCACTAGCCTATCTGAACCTATTTCTCTATGAAATGTGCGTGTTTGTGATAAAATGGTAGCACTTTATTTATCAGAAATCGAGGCCAGGCTGGAAAGACAGAATGCACCCTCGCTGTTTGGCTCCGACATTCTTCAGCTATCCTTTGTGGCAGAAATGCAGACAGAAAATCGCCTTCGATTTAAGGTATGCATATTGTATTAATACTTGTTATAAAGACTGAAGGTGTGTTTACACACATATAGCCTATATATAAGAGCATTGATGGAGATGCCTTTGCCACCAAGAAGTCTAGTCCTTCTTATTATTTGTTTATTAGTTTTTATAAAAATGTTATGTCTTCTTTAAAACACACTTTGACCATATTTGGATCAATAGCAAAATGTAATGGCAAGAAAAATACAAAAAAACACGCATCATTGTGATATTGCATTACCAAGAATTTTAGATGGCCTGAAATACTGCGGGAAAACAGGCGAATCATTTCTGTGATTCTGATTGTAATTTTGTTTAAAAAAAATTACTTTGCAATAACAAAGAGGTCAAAACACATGTGCTTAGAAGACAGCCGTACTGTTGTACTGTCCTCCAAATTGCTTAGTAGTTTTTTCTATAGTGTGCCCAACTGCTGCCAAAAAGCTGATTAGCTAGGCAGCTTGTACACAAGAGTATATTTAAAGTGGCAGTCTAACAATATTGGGCGTGTTGAATGTTAACTTGTATCCTATAGCCGATAATTGGCCTGTGGCTGCTTTACACCTGTGCAGATCACCGATGCAAATAAACCACGGTTTGAAGTTCCACATGAACACATCCAGTCTCTGACCAGCTCTGTGAACGGACCTTTGAAGTATGAGTTTGAGCTTCTCAAGAATCCTTTTGGTGTGAGAGTCCGCAGAGCATCCAACAAAAATGTCCTGTAAGTCTTTTTTCTTCTTTTCTTCTTCTATAACTCTGTGGGAGAGCGTATAAGTTCGGGAAAAAGGAACGCCATGACAGAACAGGTTAGAAGGCAATAAAGCCGTAATTTCTTTTAACACTGGTGCTCAGTGCCTCAATCACACATCTCTGGCACTGGCACTGGCGCGCTTGCTTGCACGCACGCACGCACACACACACACACATCCTTGCGCTCCTCCTTAAATGCCCCCTCCGATCACTGAAAGAGAGAGAACACTCATTAGACATTATTTGCTTCAGGTGTGGCATTCCTGTGTCTACCTGCTCCCGGCCTCGCCCTCCATTCACAAACCGGCGCTCGGCCACGCCCCCGCTGCCACAAACACTCTTAATTTTCTCCTGTCGATCTCACTTAGACTTATATTGGTGTCCAGAAAGCCATGTTTAATTTTATGTCACTGTTTGCATTCACTAAAACTAAGCACTTTGATGAACATCTTGGACATTCATTTGATCATAGCAAAGTCTTTTTATTTTTTGTATTAATTTAAATTGTAAATGTTATTCAACTTTGTGACCATATGGGCATTTGTTACTGTATGTGGTTTTTCAGTTTATAGAACATTCAGTTTCAGTTCTTTGCTGATCTGGGTTTAGAGTCTACTTTCCCTCACTCACCCTATTTCTCATGTTTGATTTCTGTGCCTGGGCCTTTTTCTATGTTCTGTCATCTACAGTAATTTATAAGTTACACAGTAACAGAACAACTGTTGGCAGCAGTAGATTCCACATTTTAATTGGTCAAACAGAATCTTGTTATTTTGGTTGTCCTCACCTACCGCTGTGTTCATTTGTCCTTCCTTGCTTGTGCATCTGCCATTTTTATCTTGCGCTCTTCTACTGATTCCCCCCCCTTTCCCCTAGTTAATTGTCTTACCACTGGCAGGTCCTGTGTGTTCTTTTGGCTGGCTGTGCAGTTGGTCTTCTGAATCACTTTTAATTTGGCTTATGGGGTTTGGCCTGGTTTGTCGTTTTGTATTTCTGGAGACATTCTTTGATCTGATCTGCTGAATGTCGCCTAAAGACTTTGGTCTTGACTGGGAAGTGACTTTGATGTTGAATGATCTAGCATTGCTTGTGTTGTTTACAGTGCAATATAAAATAGGTAGTTTATTCCTAATACTCTGCTTCCTTAAAAACAAAAATCCAAAAAAAAAAAGTCTTACAAAGAAGCAAAAAGGTGGTTAATTTGAATGAAACTGAGTTACATATTGTAATAGAATCATCAGTTTCCTGAAATAACTTTCACAGATTTCTAAACTGTTAGGTGAGGATTTAATTGCTGCTATGTGATGAACAGGAGTTTATATGTTTCTGTGTGTGTGTGTGTGTGTGTGTGTGTGTGTGTGTGTATGATGTACTGTGATGTACTGGCATCCCATGCATGGTGTATTCCCACCTCATGCCCAGTGTTCCTAGGATATGCTATGGATCCACCATGTTGTCATGCTGTATATTCCTGTCACTTCAGACAATTTCTATTTCTGTGTACACTCTTTTACATGCCATTGTTGTTTATTCTCAATTGCATGTCTTGAAAGCACATAGTCGCTGTCACTATTTGTCAGTTTTAATTTTGTGTGCCTGAGAACACACATCCCATCATGATATTAGCTGTGAATCATTGCTTACAACTGCTCCATGTCAAGAGATAAAATAGTAATGACAGTGCTTAGCTGTCATTAATGCCGTACTTCTGTATTCCATAACCGGGTAGGCTCATTTCTATGCTCTGAGCTCATTATTATGCATTATTTTAAAATAATAGTGTGGTTTGTTTGACAGTGGCATGCCAGTCAAATGCCAGACTAAGAGATGCCATGATTATAGCTGTGTCACTCACATGCACATGCATACACATTCATTAGAAGAGTCTGATTTTCCAACACTAGCCAAAACAATTCAAGCTTAATTATTAATTAGCTTTTGGCACACTTCAAAGCACTGTGCTGTTTATTATCTCTGCTGTATACAAGACTTCTAAGAACATTTATAGTTATTAACTGTAATTATATGATATCAGTACTTTGAACTTGAGTCCTAATTTGTCACTTACGTTTGTTGCCTTCATTATCGAAGTATATGATTTTAACAACTGTTGATGGAAGGGTAAAAGAGTGCAACTGATAGAGTGAGGTGCAAAGGTCAGAGTTAAATGAAAAGATAATTTTTTTCACCAGTTTGTATGCAATAATATTATTTGAAAGAAAATTAATTATTATTTTAACTAAATTATTGTAATTGTATGATAGTAGTATATTTGCTGTAGTTAATTATTTTTTATATGTTATTAAAGTCTACCAAAGAACACTTTAATTAAGTCATCTTTCTCTAGAACATTAACTGAACTAAACATTGTATTAACTGAACTGATGTTTGTGAAGGGAACATAGGTAATGAGGAGGTGATAGGTATGTATGGCCTTAAGGAAAAGAATGTGGAAAGGCAGATGGTGGTAGATTTTGCTAAAAGGATGGAAATGGCAGTGGTGAAAGCGTATTTTAGGAAGAAGGAGGAGTATAGGGTGACATATAAGAGTGGAGGTGCACACAGGTGTACTATGTTCTATGTAGGAGATGCAACCTGAAGGAGATTGGAGACCGTAAGGTGTTGGCGGGGGACAGTGTAGCTAGACAGCATCGGATGGTGGTCTGTAGGATGGTTTTGGAGGCGAAGAAGAAGAGGAGGAGAGTGAGGACTGACAGAAGATTAAGATGGTAAAAACTAAAGAAGGAAGACTGTAGTGTGAGGTTCAGGGAAGAGGTCAGACAGGGGCTTGGTGGTGGTGAAGACGTGCTGGATGATTGGGCAACTACTGCAGAAGTGAGAAGGGAGACTGCTAGAAAGGTACTTGGTGTGACATCTGGAAATAGAAAGGAAGACAAAGAGACATGGTGGAGGAATGAGGAAGTACAGAAAAGCATAAGGAGAAAGAGGTTGGCAAAACAGGATTGGGATCGGCAGAGAGATGAAAAAAGTTGGCGGGAGTACAAGAAGATGAGGCAGCAGGTAAAGAGGGATGTGGCCAAAGCATAGGAAAATATGAGGAGCTGTATGAGCTTGACACTAAGGAAGGTGAAAGGGAGTTATACCGATCGGCCAGGCAGAGGGACCAAGGTGTTAACTAGAGAGGAGAGTGTGTTGATGGTGAAGCAGGAAGTGGATAGGATTAATAAGGAGGAAGTAAGAGCAGCTATTAAGAGGATGAAGAGTAAAAAGTCGGATGGACCAGATGACATACCGGAAGAAGCATGGATATGTTTAGGATAGATTGCAGTGGAGTTTTCATCCAGATTGTTTAACAAGATTTTGGAAGGTGAGAGAATGCCTGAGGAATGTAAGAGTGTGCTGGTACCGTTTTTTAAGAATCAGGGAGATGTGCAGACCTGCAGTAACTACAGGGGAATAACGTTGATCAGTCACACCATGAAGTTATGGGGAAGAGTAGTGGAAGCCAGGCTGAGAGAAGAGGTGACCATCTGTGAGCAACAGTATGGTTTCATACCAAGGAAGAGCACTATGGGTGCAATTTTTGCTTTAGGAATGTTGATAGCAAAATATAGAGAAGGTCAGAAGGAGTTGCATTGTGTGTTTGTAGATTTAGAGAAAGCGTATGACAGGATGCCGAGAGAGGAGTTGTGGTATTGTATGAGGAAGTCAGAGAAGTATGTGAGGGTGGTTGAGGACAGTGTGACAGCAGTGAAGTGTGCAGTTGGAACGACAGACTGGTTCAAGGTGGAGGTTGGATTGCATCAAAGATCGTCTCTGACCCCTTTCCTGTCTGCAGTGGTGATGGACAGGTGGACGGACAAGGTCAGACAGGAGTTTCCGTGGACTATGATGATTGCGGATGATATTGTTATTTGTAGTGAGAGAGGGAGCAGGTTGAGAAGAGCCTGTAGAGCTGGAGTTACATGCTGGAGAGCAGGGGAATAAATGTCAGTAGGAGTAAGACAGAGTACATTTGTGTGAATGAGAGAGAGGGCAGTGGAGTGGTGCAGTTGAAGGGAGTAAAGGAGAGTGTGTTAGAGAAGTAAAGAAAAGAGTGCAGGCAGAGTGGAGTGGGTGGAGAAGAGTGGCAGGAGTGATTTGTGATAGAAGGGTATCTTCAAAAATGTAAAGGGAAAGTTTATAGGACTGTGGTGAGACCTGCTACGTTGTATGGTTTAGAGACAGTGGCATAGAGTGAAAAACAGGAGGTGGAGCTGAAGGTAGCAGATCTGAAAATGTTGAGATTTTCATTGGGAGTGACGAGGATGGACAAGATTAGAAATGAATTTATTAGAGGGGCCGCACAAGTAGGACAGTTTGGAGAGAGAGAGAGAGAGAGAGAGAGAGAGAGAGAGAGAGAGAGAGAGAGAGACAATATGAGGTATGGTACTGATCTCTAGTGGGTAGCCCATAGGTGGTCTCTGGATTGTCACATGTACTGTACCCTCTGGCTGTTCTAGTTAAGCTAAGTGGTCAGTAACTCATATTAGTTCTCCACTTACTTACAATAGACCTTCCATTTTTATTGTCTCTTGTACTTTTTATTTAGTGTGCTATGCTTTGGAACTAGTCATGATTGTTTGCAACATATCTTGATAATACATCTGACAATTTGCCAAACACTCAAAATGTTCATACTGCTTCCTATTAAGGATTAGACTCATCCCACACTCAGCATACTATGCTCAAGGAAAAAGTCAATGGCTTGGCATTGTACTCTACAGAGAATAAGAATCCAGATGCCACACTTTGTTGGGATGAGGATCACTCCGACTCACCATGGAGCACATAGGTTACTATGAAGCAACCATCACTCTGTAAAATCTCCAAAAATAGATACAGAACTCTGTTATTTGACAAAAGTATTTGCCACTCCTCTTCATATCTGTCAAGAAGGTGCCATATAATTTTATGGAACAAGGCAGCTTTTCAGTTGTCAGTCACTTTCTCATAACATGTGATCACCTTCACTGGGCACATTTTGATCTGCAATAGCAGATACATTGATTAGTTTATTGATTTACAATGGTGCCAGTGTCTGGCATGGATACTTTTTTGCACGCTGTTTCATACAAGAACTTTGGATACCAGATGCATTACAAAATTACAAGATTGTTGTAACACCAGTCTGCCAGGAGACATTTCAGAAACAAAGAAACAAGCAAACAAACAAACAAACAAACAAAAAACATTATTTGGTAAAAAATGGAAAAAAGTGACTATTAAATTAATGAAGAAATGAGTAAAGCTAGCAGAGGGCAAAACCAGTTGTTTGTTTCTACACAGAAGAATTTGCTTAAAAAAAAATACTTTCTGTTTTTTATCTCTCTCTTTCTTAGCTTTGATACCAGTATTGGACCACTGGTTTTTGCTGACCAGTACCTGCAACTCTCTGCCAAACTCTCTTCAAATAATATCTATGGACTCGGCGAGCACGTTCACAAGACATATCGCCATGATATTGAATGGAAGACGTGGCCTATATTTACAAGAGATGCTTTTCCCAATGGTGTAAGTCAACTCTTTGCTCAGAGTAAGGGCCTAAAATCCAAAGTCTACTATTTGGAACCACTCCAAATTCATATATTGATTTTAATTAGTCAAAATAAATCTACAAAACATGTTACTAACATCAGATTTGCAAATTCAAACATAAAATGGCAAAGATTCCTAGCTATAGACTGCAGTTTTAGAAAATGGAATATTGTGCAAATGTTTATTTATTTATTTATTTATTTATTTATTTATTTATTTATTTATTTATTTTCCATTTTAAACAACTAAATTTTTCTGTTTTATTCTAAGGGTACTCACAACCTGTATGGTCACTACCCCTTCTTCATGTGTCTGGAGGATGAAAGTGGCAAATCCTTCGGTGTTTTCCTAATGAACAGCAATGCAATGGGTAACCAAGTCCCAGCAATGCACTGCACTATAATCAGTTTAAAAGCCTAGAACATTTTCCGAATGACATGTTTATAAGTATTTTGATCTACTGACTAATAGACAGGACACCCATTGTAGACCAGTGGTGCCAATGTACTCCCAGGAACTGTTGTCATTTGATAAGTTAAATATTGGTTAATTATTGGTCAGTTTATCATAGCAAATGAAAAATAAATATAAATAATATATGTAAAATAAACATATTGCTTATTTGGCTATGAAAATGTATTTTGCAAAATGGCTGCACTTCTTGAGAGTAGAGGAAACAGAAGTGCATTTTGATGCAATAGTTTACTGTTATTTATTTTATTATTTGTTATACAAATTTCCAGGTAAAAAATAAAAAAAAAAAACAATCTGATTTTAGACACTGACCAATTATTGAAGTGGAATTTACATATGAGTTTAAATAATAGATTTAAATTTAAATTGAAAAGTACTTGCATTAAAATCAGTGTTAGAAAATTGCTTGTTTGGTCCAAATGCAATTAACAAGAATGTAAGCTGCATTCAGTTGCTTGGTTGCAAATCTTTTTGCAGTCATTGGCTGTCTGAAGTCTTAAAAACATAGACATCACCAGATGCTGGGCTTCTTCCATGGTGATGCACTGCCAAGTTGATGGTTGTCGCATCTGTCCATATTATGTTGTTCCAGGATGAGCTTGATATGGTTTTCCTGTGTTTAAGTCTTACCAGTGGTTTACGTCATGTGGTATACTGGCTGTATCTACTCTGGTGAAGTCTTGTCTTGATTGTTGACAATTTCTAACTGGTTTTCTGGTTCTGGCCAACTGTTTTCAAAAATTTGTTCCTTCAGCAGGGAAAGTAAACTTCTGTCATCTACCACAGATTGTTTCTATTTGGCCATCCCTGAGCTAATTTTTATTGTCTTTATTTTTTAAGAGTTTAGTTTGTTACCAGTTGGTTGGGCCACAAGTAATGTTTTAGATAGTCTTTGATGGGTGTGACTACTTTTTAACACCACTGGTGGCTTTTTTTTTTTTTTTGGTGATGACATCCCTTTGACCCTCCTTTTGATGCTTTTTTATTTTATTTATTTATTTTTTTAACCACAAAATGGTTGCCAGAATTATATTACACATTAACCCTAGCACTAGCAGGTATTTTATATATATATATATATATATATATATATATATATATATATATATATATATATATATATATATATATATATATATATATATATATATATATTACTGTATTGTACTGCATCGTTTTTCTTCTTTTTTCCCATTTTATGTGCATTGTTTTTTTTTTTATAAAGGCTTGCACTTGCATCCACTTCCCAGTCCCTGACAAACAAAAGATAAGAACACCCAATACAAAAAAAAATAATAATTAGATGAATAATATGTAACTGGACAATACGTTATTTCATTTTAACTGTATATACTATGGTAGGCAGCTAAAATAAAAAATAACTTTGTCAGTGTTCAAATATGTATGGGCCTCATTCCACATTTGCCCTGTATTGTTGTACGAACTAAACACGTCGTAAATATTTAAAATCTAATTGCACAGATTTAAAAAATAAAAATAAAAAATGTGTGTGTGTGTGTGTGTGTGTGTGTGTGTGTGTGTGTGTGTGTGTGTTTATTCTGGGCTAATTCCAAGTAAACCGAATTGTAAAGTGAAGGTGGAAAATTAATTTCTAATCAACTTATGAAGACCGAGCTGTTAAAAACATGATGCTTCAGCAGATCTCTCATTTCCTGTAACAAACAAGATAGGACACTCAAGAGTGGATGCATTTTTCTGTGTTGTTATCTTTCACATGGCGAATAACACAATGTCCCTCTCGGCATGTGTGTGTTAAAGTGTATGTGAAAACGGTGGGGTATTGTTTTGATGCTTTGGAAAGATGAACTGATCGATTTCATGTTTTGGCATGTGTTTATAGACGTGACTCTTCAGCCAGCACCTGCTGTGACCTATAGAACGATCGGAGGAGTTCTGGACTTTTATATCTTCCTCGGAGACACACCAGAGGCTATTGTACAGGAGTTCACACAGGTCAGATTCAATGCTAGTGATGGAATAGTGCTGATCAATCAGAAATATTTAATTTAATCAATTTCCCTTCTGGGGTCTACAGCTGAAATGGGCAAGAACCTTGCTGGGTAACTTATTCTATCTTGATCTAACACAACTCTCATGTAAAAAAAAAAAAAATAAAATAAAATAAAATATATATATATATATATATATATATATATATATATATATATATATATATATATATATATATATATATATATATATATATTAGCTATTAGCTATTTTAGCTATTAGCTATTAAGTCTTTGAATAGCTTTTTTAGAGTAAAAAATAATTCACTGGCGGAATGAGACACTGCATCTTCAAAGCTTTGGGAACGCTTCCATGTGTCCATGCTCTGAATCACGTGTGTAATCTCTCCAACGGAAAGGTGCGATGTCACAGGCAGGGTGACTTCACGACCAGGACGCTATAAAAAGCACATGCTGTGGGGCCAGCGCTAGCTTCAATGAAAGGAAGCGTTGCAAGGATGGAGGCAGTGGACCTGGAGACCCAGCGTCTCGTTCTCTCAGGGAACCAGGGTTCTCTCAGGGAACAGTCTCTGCCTAGTGTGGACAGGCACAGCTAGGTCAAAAGATCAAGAGCCAGGAGTGCCACTAAGGTCAAGGCTGTAATACCTGTTAAAGGTCATCGGTGTGGACCAGCCTGCAGCGTTGCAAATGTTTTGGAGAGATGCTCCAGAGTACCGGACTTTAGAGTCTGCCACACCCCGAGTGCAGTGATATCTAACCCAGAAAGGTGCGGGAAGACCAGAGGACTCATAAGAGGTTGAGATAGAATCCACAATCCACTTTGCTGAGGGTCTGCTTGTTCGCAGGGTGTCCCTTTTTATAGGGCCGTAGCAGACAAACTGCTGCTCCAACTTTCTTCACAGCTCCGTTCTGTGCCGGTTAAGGCGGTCACCTCGCCGGTGAAGTCGCACCTTTCTGTTAGACAGATTACACATGTAATTCAGAGCGTGGACACAGGAACTGTTCCAAAAGCATTGTTGACGCAGCTTGAGTTCCTGCATCAAAATAAGTTCCACTTCTGCCGTTCAGCTTTTGTTTATTCAATGCTCCCACCTGTCTGTGCCAATTTATGGTGTTTTATGGGCGTCACTAAATGCAAATGTGCTGTGTCAGGAACATGAAAACGTTTAAAAAGTCCTTTGGTTCTTTTATGCATATATTTACACAACTTTATGAAAAGATTTTATGAATAAGGTCCAAAATTCTTATTTAGTGTAATTGAGTGTAATTGAGATTAAGTGTCCTTATATTTAATTAGCGAAATTATTTGTATCACAACAAGCACATGCACACAAATAATTCAATCTCAATTTAGCAATCCAATTATTTAAGTTTTCATATAAACAGTACACAGCAATATTTTAAATATGATTACAGCCTGTATCATATTTCACAAATGAAATGTCCTGTTTAAGCATAATAATACAATTACTATACATTTTGAATAATAAATAGAGTACTGAACTAAAAGAGAGAGAGAGCTAAAGAGATAGAAAATTGACTCAAATCAATGTTATTGAAACCCATCAATAACCATCCATGTAACTATGCTGAGTAAATAAATACTGAATAATTATTCCACGTTCATTCATCAAATTACATGTTAAATTAAATATACAACGTAACGACAAATCGGCTTTAAAGGAAATTGGACTTTTTATTTGATCAATTGATCTATAGTGAGGTTAAAAAGAGGAGGAAAAAAAAAAAAGATTGTGGTGTAGTGACTTGCAGCAGCAGGCAAAACATAGACACAGGACAGGCAGGATTAGCACAAACCCAAGAGCTGTATTGATTAATGAGTGTGGTGAAGAGAGAGGTTGTGTCGAGGGAGATAGACTGAAGTTGTTTTGTTTTCAGGCCTGTGGATTGTGGAGCATTGAAAGACTGTCTCCGCAGTGGGTGTGGGTTTTCTTTAAAATATCTGTGCATAAAAAAAAGAAAAATATGTGAAACTTTTAAATATTGGCACCAATTCAGACATTTATAAAGTAAAATGAAATTTTTTACATTTTGTAAGAAACATTAACAGCAAAAGTGCACATATTTGCATGTATTTTAAATATGCAGATATTACCATGATTTCATTGAGTATAGGACTTTTAATAGACCTAACAATGGCGAATAATTATGTATACCATGTTGTTTGTGTTTTTTATTTTCTCTAGCTGGTTGGCAGGCCAACTATTCCTCCATATTGGGCTTTTGGTTTCCAACTCTCTCGCTGGGACTATGGCAGCCTGGAAGAGCTCAAGAAAACAGTGGATAGAAATCGAGCAATTGGCCTTCCTTATGTAAGAGAACACATAACTAACTCTCCTTCTGTTTTTACTGAAAACCACATCTACCAAATTCTCCACAAACCCAAACAAGCACATAACAAAATTATTATGATTTTTTTAAATAATGTCTGATTTATTACTTACCATGAATCATATTTATATAATCAAATGTATAAGTGAACACATACTATGTTTTGCAGTACTTAAAGATTCACCTGTAATTGCTGTAAGATACACTGAAGGACAATGTTTTGGCATAATGGCAAAGGGAGAATTAGTACAGCAGCCTAATATGTCTCCATATGATTAGCATTTGCAAAGACCTGGCACGAAGAGCTCACCATCTGCTGAGGCTTTATGGAAGACTGAATATGCCAATGTAATGAAAAGCAGTAGGCAATGGGACAACTAACACACTAGCATGAGCAACAGGCTTTGACCGCGCCATTCATTAGTTAGTGGATGCTAATGATGGGGAACACATCTTTGCCAAGTTTAAAGCTTTAGAAGATGTGTGAAGGTCAATAATTTGAGTCTCTGTAACTTTGGTGCTAAAATTTATTTAAGAAAAAGCCCAAAATAATGAGCAATACATTGGAGCTAAGAGACAGCAGTTTCTAACAGATGCTAATGCTGGGGGGAAAAAAAATAAATAATAATAATAACCATTTTTTAAATTAAAAATACACACATCTTATAACTTTGATGTTGTGGATAGTAAGGGTTCTGGGGAACTCCTTGTTTTTCATTCTTACGTTTAGATATAAAAGCACCACACAAACATGCACTGGAAGACATAATTCCAAGCTTAAAATCTAAATGGTTAAACCAACAGCCCTCAAGCAACATGTACTTTAAGATCTGTTGATTTTGACATCTGATGTAATGGCTATAATCTGATTGGAAAGAAACTCCAATGTAAACAGAAAATCCAGGAAGCAGCGCAAGCTAATAATTTAATACATATTCATGGAAAAAAAAATAATACATAAGTCAGTGATTTTAATGGCATTTAGTTAAGCAGACAATGCTTTGCTGGCTCTGACAGTCCGTCAATGGATTTAATTAAATCTAAATTTGCATATAGGGAAGAATTGAAGATTTTGCTTCTTTCTACAGCTTCAAACTTAAAATAAACTAAACTATCTGCCAGTAGAGTAAAAAAAATATATATCAACAAAACTGACATTAATAAAACCTTCATAGTTTATTCTGATTGAAGCATCATAAATACATACAGTATACAGTATATATTGAAAGATAATTTGCCATATATGGTGGCAAAAACCTGACGATACAAACATCAAACAAAATCTTTGGGAAATAATTTGATTCCAGCATTAATATATAAATATCAAATATTAATGATGTATACATCAGAGCCAAAGCCTGTGGCAGCAACTGAATGTTAATAGCAAGGAAAACATAACTGTCACGTCTGAGATTTTAGAAATTAGAAAGAGGTCTATGGGTCCTTCCCTGAACAGTTATAAAATCTTCCATTTATGCATGAAACTCTCAAAATAATAAAATATACATTATAGCTGAGGCCCACAGCTACTAGCAAACAATAATGACTATGAAAGAATACTTAACAAGCTTGGAAGCTCCTGAATTGCAGTCTAGGGGTCTTGTCCATAATAATGTGAATTAGAGACGCTTTGAATCCTGCAATTGCTTATGAACATGACAAATTAATTAGTCTTGCTTAGTCCTGGTACAGCAGCTAATACTTACTAATGATACGAAAAATTATAGTTGACAAAAAATGAGTGCAGAAATTGTGGAAATTTTAAATGTTTGCAAGCCTGAGACATCAGAAATGCAACACTGGGGTTTCAGGCATGTCCTTTTTATAAAACATAATTTAATAAAAAAAAAAAAGATAACAATGAAACTGCAAAATACTAGCTATGCACAACCCTTAAAGCCAAAGGATAAGGGATAAGGCATACCGGTTTAGCCAATACAGAAACAAGTTCTGGGGTAAACTTAATTAAAATAGAAAGATTTTCCAGACTCAAGTAAGGTAGTATGAAGAATGAATTTTAAAAGACTTTTGCATTTACATATGAAAATCACAGAATAATAATCCATTAGAAAATATTTTTTTAGACCTGTCGTCTCTCAGGCAAGAACGATGAAAACCTGAGACTCTCCCAGGTGAATTGAAGGAGTTGGCAGAAAATGAAAGAAGGAGATAATAAGGACAAATACACTCATTTATTCTCCCGCATCACCTGTTCCAGGATGTGCAGTACACAGATATAGACTACATGGAGAACAAAAAGGACTTCACATACGACCTGGTGAAGTTTAAAGACCTGCCGCAGTTTGCTGACTACATGCATGCAGAAGGGCAAAAATATATTCTTATATTGGTGAGTCATCTTTTTTTTTTCACTGCCATTTTATTTGGTCAATTAGCTTTTACTTCTGTTTGTAAAGAAGAAATTTGCTGCAGAAATGTGCTGCCTTTTCCCACCTGTGCCTCAACACCTGTGCTGGTATGATAAATGACCAGCAATCATCATAATCAAGCCTAAAAATGTGCCTTTTTATTTTTTATTTTTAAAGGATCCCGCCATATCTATAAACAAGACAATCAACGGATCATACGAATCATATGACAGAGGAACAAAAGCTGAGGCATGGGTCACTGAGTCAGATGGAAAGACTCCACTACAGGGAGAGGTAAATAACAGTGGTTATAAAAATGAAAATATGTACCTTAAAAATTGCAAACCGTGGGAACATCAGATAACATCTGTTCTCCCCTGTTCTGCCCATCAATCCAAGACCTACTTAAACTTCATGCCTAATTATATTTTATAGTAACAAGGAAGATATATTTTTATTACTGTACTAAGGTATGTTTTGTGTTTCCTTTATTTCCACATTGTCTATGTTTTGTTTTACATTTATTCTCATAAAGATCACTTTTGCAAAGTTACTATGAACATCAACACATAGATATTAACAGATGTAGCAGTTCACTTAATAAGTCATTAAATAATTTAAACATAAAAACAAGGAAATAGTTAAAACCCATTTCCAAACCCAAACACAGGCCCTTTTCAGGGTCACAAAACACAAAATAGCACCGCCAGTAAACCTGTTGTTTATTGCACACTGCGGTGTGTGTAAAAGAGTAACGTGAACATTGTAAGTAACAAAAATGGAAACAAAATGTTGTGCAAGAGAGCAATAGCAGCAATTCAAAGAAAGATGTGCCCGTTGGTAATATTCTCAAATAAAATAAATAGGCCAGCAGGACAGACTTTGCAGGCCCTGGGAAGATTAGATTGACATTGCAGTGCATAGAGGCTGAAATCTGATTGGACAAAAAATCGAACATCCACATACACGTACTGGAAGCAGTGCAGCCAAGAGAAACACTACAAACTGTAAAGAATAGACTGTTGGAAATAAAGTAATAAAATTTTATGGAACAAATATTAGAATTTAGGTTGTAAATGAAGGTCAGTGCTTCTGATAGTGTTTTAGACAAACACAGAAATGCATTTCTGTTTTTATTTTTATATTAGAAAATAAATCTATAATTTTTGTGTGTAAAATGCCAGTTATAGACCCATAAACAAACAATGATTGACTAAGGTGTACAAAACAGGTTTGACAGTGCTTTCAAAACAGTGCTGTGAATTTTGGGCAGATTTCTATTTTTATTTTTCCATAACATTTTATTAAACTTACACCCAACTGTTTCTCATCTACAAAAGTTCTGAAGACTTGCCTGTATAGCTGGTCATGATAGCCCAAGAAGTTCAATTATAGCTCTGATATATACTAAATAATGAATTGGATGTTCATTAGACATCTCAGCCTGCTGGTGTCATTAATCAGTTAATAAATATGTCAAAGCGATTAGATAATGAACCAAGGGAAAGGGACATAAAATGAAGTGTGAGTGTGGTACAAGATAAGGACATACCGTAGATGGCCATTTAGCTCTTATCTTGATAGAATCACATTTACTATGTGCTTGTGTATGGATTTATATCAATCTCTGTATGGACAAAGTGTGATCTTCACACATTAACTAAAAGCATCATGAAGGAAGTTCATTGAAATAATGATTGGAGATGATAAGTAGGAGTGCTCATGAAGCGAAATGTAATATTATCTTAGCTTTATTCATTAAAATAAAATTACATTTACACCATAAACATTTGTAACAAAAAAAATACATTTAAATTTTTATATTTATAAGATCAACAATGGATTGTGTTTAGTGAGTTTGTGTTTTAGTTTTTTTTTTTATAAAATATTTACTTATTTTTAAATTTGTGACTTTTATTTATTTATTTATTTATTTATTTATTTATTTATTTATTTATTTATTTATTTATTATTTTATTTAAATGTACAACACAATTACTGTAGTGTAACAAACAAATGTATATATTTATTGAAAAAGTTCAAGGGCATAAAATACTTTTTTTTTTTCAAGTTCATAAAGAAAAAAGTAAGAAGACAAGCTTTGCACTAGCTATCAGAGCTAGTTCATACATTAGGTATTATTGTGTTTATTTTGAGGTATTATTACTCTGAGGGGAAAGGTCCCCTGGTGGTCTAGTGGTTAGGATGCGGCGCTTTTACCGCTGTGGCCCAGGTTCGATCCCTGGTCAGGGAACCAACCCCAGCCATTAGGGTTGCACAAGCCTTAAGGCCGGTCCCAAGCCTGGATAAATGGGGAGGGTTGCTTTAGGAAGGGCATCCAGCGTAAAAAAATCTGCCAAATCAAACATGCGGATGGTCCGCTGTGGCGACCCCTAATGGGAGAAGCCAAAACAAAGTTTTATTACTCTGAGGGGAAAAAAAGGCTTTTTTTTTTTTTTTTTTTTCCAGACACAAACTATTTATCTAACACATTTTAATAATTTACATCTAAAACAGCCTTTTACAAGATACTCAATAAATTCACTAGATAGCAGTCAAATGTAATAGTCTCTCAATGTTTTTATCAATTTTATCTTATTGTTTTTAACACCATACAGCCCAACCATAGTTACTATACAGTCACAACTTGGTGCTAGTGGCGTGGTACGTTAAAGAGTGTAACCTATTTTCACTTTGTGATGCTTTTTACATCAAACTTTTTGTTGAAGAGTTCTAAAGTTTTTTTAAGATTTCCAAGTTATATATGGTATGGTTTGTATTCTATGCAGGTTTGGCCTGGAGATACCGTGTTTCCAGATTACACCAAGCAATCCTGCATCAATTGGTGGGTGGATGAAATCGAGCGCTTCCATAAGCAAGTGAATCATGATGCAATCTGGATTGTAAGTAACCCCATCTAAAAAAACTCATGACAAGAGCAGTTTTTTTTCTTTCATATTCTGTCTCTTCTAATTTAGAAGTATAGACAGCAGTATGTTATAATACTGTATATGAGGCAACTACAGTGTAGCTTCTGAGGGGTTACAAATCGAAAGCAGTAGTACATCTTATAAAAATAGATACAGTATGTGTATTAGTGTCAGTTTATGTTTGTGTAAATTCAGAAGGTTGTCTTGGCAGTTTTAATGTAATGCAGCTCTTGTGTATCTCATGCAGGGGTCTCAACTAAATGTAAAGACCTAAATTTTATATTTGGAGAACTCCCAGAACAAAGTGTTTGGCGCATTCCAGATGACAGGTTTAGACTATATAGGCGTTCTACTATTACTCAAATGAAAGATGCTAACACACATGGCTCAAAGCAAATGATAAATTTGTGTTTAATTTAATATTTATCTATAAGACACACAAAAATGTTATACTGAGTTGTGTCTTTGCAGCAGCCTTTTTTCTAGGATCAATAATAAAAAATATTTGTTTAAAATGTAGTATAGGATATCGGGCGCGTGGGTGTGGTGCTGAAGGCTAAGAGGTAAAAAAAATATATATATTATTAGAAACATGAAATAACTGATGTCTTTAATATATATATATTTTTTGTTTGAAATTTATTTAAATATTATTCTGCACCTCTGTCCACCTCTACATTTGTATCCTACACATCTACACATTGGTGACATGCTATCAAACAATAATTAAGTGTAAAATGGGAAATGTGTGAATTGTGTCATCATTTCCATTATCGGAATCATCCAATCATCGGTATCTGTCAGTCTTTCACCTTAGGTAAAATTACTTAAAAATAAAGGTTATCACAGACACAATTTATGGCTACATGTCTAGTTTATGTGTGTGCGTAACTACACAGGAATTAGCAGCCGCTTATAATGTGATCTGTTAACAGTATAATGTGCGTGAGTGTGTGCTCTTAGCTGATTATGTATGCCAAAATCAATAGCATTTTGAATGCCTCCATATAATTCTCAGTTTTAATGCGCTAACAATTAGCAGAGCAGAGATAACGGAGCTGAACTAATTGTTGTTCATTTGTAAGGACATGAACGAGGTGTCCAGCTTTGTGCAAGGCTCCAGTAAAGGATGTGCTGATAATACGCTGAATTATCCACCATTCACTCCAAGTAAGTCACATACAGCTCTTGATGTTCAATTAAAAGTTTTAGGCTCAATCCTGTAAGCTTTTTTTCCCCTTGATTTAATCCATTGTATTGAACTCCTCAGCTAATTACCAATAAGTAATTCTAGGGTACTTGGATATGCTCCATCTATAGAGGGGCATTAAGTCATTAAAACCCCCACTCCCACCCCAGTTACAATCAAAAGTCACAAGGCACTCATTCCATAGCACCCATGTTCAAGCCACAATCCTGCAGTAATAGCATTCATTCTGATTATTGTCAAGAAGTCCCAAACCCTGACAAACAACCGAGGAATTTTCCAAAACATTTATACCATGGATCTAAAAAACCTGTCATTAAACCTAGGCGTAAGGATATTTTCACAACTTTCTAAGAAGTTATATGAATAAAAAAAAAAAAAAAAAATATATATATATATATATATATATATATATATATATATATATATATATATATATATATATATATATACAGTGGAACCCGCTTATCTCGACCTCGTTTTTTTATTGGTTATGCTGATTCTTTTATGTCGCCGAACCCTGATATCTCGAGCACAAGGGGGGAAAAATTTGCCATTTAACGTCGGTTATCTCGGTGCAGCCGCAGAAGAACTCGCGGAAGTGGCGGAAAAATCAAGGCTTACAGCTGCTACAGTTGTTGTATTGTATACTGGTGAAGCTCTGCTGTTAGTAAGTGCACGTATGCCTTTTGTTGTTAAATGTTATGCGATGAACGGGAGGCGAAAGCCGTGCTTGGCGGCGCGGAACGTGGGATGAGCAGCAAAAGCATAGAATGAACACCGGCAGGATCGGGGGGAATCCGCGGTGCGCTTTGGGAAGAAAAGAGCAGCGGCTGAGAGAGGGCCGGTGGGAAGGCACGTACCGGGATACACATGAGCGATAACAACGACCGCCGTGAACCAACATATACCAACAATAACGGACAGTGAGAGTGTGGAAGTTTAAATAGGAGCTGGTGATGATAAACGAGCACCATATGTGCGCGATTGAAGCCGGGAGCTTCAGAGAAAGCGGCCGAGAAAGCACCTGACACGCTGAAGGGGGCCGAAGGGGGCGTGGCAGGTGGATTCCTGACAGATAAACATGTACTGTATGTATTTTTATAGCATGCCTTCATCAAACAAATCGCGGCAACGCTGTTGTGTAAAAAAAACCTTCAAAAACACGTGCATGCACATTCTCATTTATTAACGCACATCATGTACATAAAGAAATTTCAAGCACGTTAATATATTGCCGCCATTTTGATTTTCGCTTATCTCGATCATCGGTTATCTCAATGCTTTTTGGCGACCCCCTAGGACATCAACATAACCGGGTTCCACTGTACATATATATATATATATATATATATATATATATATATTAGTGATGGAAAAATGCAATTGAATGCATAGAATGAAGTCAGACTGCCGAATTGGTTAATGTTTAATTCTATTTGAGACTTGATGAGAAAATGGTGTCTATGTGTTCAAGTTTAATTAATTTATTAACTATTTAACTGCACAATTTTGAATTGGACTAACATATGTATAGATATACTGTATAATAAATATATGTTTGAATTTTGTTTAATTGGGTTGAGCAGGGACAAACACCGCCCGGTACCTTTCTGTATACTCATGAATTATTAATTCTAGGTGATATGCTCGGACAAGCTACATGTCAATTGGATGGCACGCACTTGCCATTTTATAGTCCAGTTCTCCCCCACTCTCTCTCTCTCTTGCTCTCGCTCTCTCTCTCCCTCTTTCCGACCTACTTAACATCTTTCTGAAGGCTACACTGTACATCTCATAAACTGTTTGAGGAAATTCTCATATAAAACTCAAATATGTACGCATATCCTGTTTACAAACTTGTGCTTGCACACACACAACATGGGCTTGTCTTATTATCTGATTTAATGTACCTTCCATTAACATTATTATAAATGCACCTAATTAATGCTATGCCTAAACGTAAGATCCAGTAACCACAAGGACAAACCTGCTAGAATATGAAAATTGTATACTCTGTAATTAATTATCAAATAATCTCTCTCTTTATCTCTCTATAGACATCCTTGATAATTTGATGTACAGTAAGACTTTGTGTATGGATGCAAAGCTGGCCTGGGGGAATCATTATGATGTTCACAGTCTTTATGGATATTCCATGGTGCTGGCGACAGAAAAGTAAGTACTTTATCGTGCTGTATATTTGGGCGCAAAGGCCAAAGCCAAAAACGTATATATTTTAGTAGAGAAATCCGTCTATAGATTTAAAACCTTTTTGAATAGGTTTAAAATTCACCTTTACTTTGTTGATTGGAAAATATGACATTTGAAATATATTGTTAATAATATAAAAAAAGGAGTATGGCAAATATTCTGAATGCTAGTTACACAAGGACTCAAGTCTACCAAAAACCTTTAGAACATTTAATATTTTTGATTGCTTCAGTTTAAATGTTTTTATTTTTTTTTACACTGGAAACATTTGAAAATAATTTTAAAACCGTATTTAAATAGAGTTGTTTAGAGATTAATGAGATCAAATTATAAAATAAAAGGATTGATGAAAAATGTAATATATTCAAACCCTTTTTCCACTTAGGAGAATTTCAGACCATACTAATGACTCTAGTGGCTTACAATTGTTTATTATGATAAGTGGGATGAAGTAATAGAGAAAAAAAAAAGATATATAGGTATTATAATGAGAACAACTCAGGAGTAAAGTTTCAACTGCTCAATACCTTGCCTGCTTGCTTTCCCACACTCAAGTTATTCCAACGCTTATGTTTTTTTTCTGTTCCTCTCATTCTCTAGGGCCGTGAGGCAAGTCTTTGGCAGCAATCGCTCATTCATTCTCACTCGCTCCTCTTTCCCTGGAGTTGGAAAGTATTCAGGCCACTGGCTGGGTGATAACGCTGCCAACTGGAATGATATTAAATGGGCAATACCCGGAATGCTGGAGTTTAACCTATTCGGTGTGCCTTATGTAAGTACAAACCTGTTGCAATCAGTGTTGTCTGCAATGATCTGGTTTATCAGTTATAGTAGAAATGCTACCACAATTCTGAGGATAGAGGATAAGGATATAAGGTTGTGCTGAACCCGTTCTCAACCCCACATCAAGTTGATACACATTCTGAAAAAATTTCCAACAGCATCTGAAAGTGCATAATGTCCATTAAGGTCTTTTCCTCAATTGTAATGCAACGGTGGTATACTGACAAACTATGAATATGCAGTTTAGAACACAACCCAAGTATTTACTATTTACTACCCAAGATATTCACTGCTATATTGCCATCTGCCTCAGTATTTCAAAGGCCTATATATGGATAAAAACTATACAGTGCACTGTGACTGCTAGAGCACAATGCTTCAAAGATTAGGCACTGAAGTCACAGTATGTATGTATATATATATATATATATATATATATATATATATATATATATATATATATATATATATATATATATATATATATATCAGGAAATGTAAGAGGAGCTAGATATAGAGCGTAACACTATGGAAGGCAATGTAAGGTGTAACATTCCCATAATGCACCAGGTGAAGTCGATTCCCAATATTTATAGGAAAATTAAACAAATGAACAAGCTAAGGATTTCACAATAATCGTAATTTTAATGTCAGATACAATTACAAGTTGATTGAATAACAATTTTAAAATAGAATTGTAATTTGATAAATATTAAATTAAAAATGTAAAAAAAAAAAAAAATGCACTTAGAACCACTATACTGTGGTTTTAAGCCCCCTTAATAAAAACAAAACAATGAGCATTTCATTATATCACAACTAGTCTGAATATTTTACTACAATCAACAATATATTTTCTGTAATATTTTCAAGTTTAGTTTATTTACTTTTTTACATTTTATTTTCACAATATATGTCCTTACCTGCACTCTGAAGTGAATATATAAATAAAATTTAAATTACAACGACCGTACCCCCACGGTTCTGTGCTTTGTGTATTTGAGTATTACTCTCACTGTGTAACTGTAACAAAAGAAAACTCTGTCCTTAAAAACGTATAATGGACCGGAAAGTAAAACATTACATTGCATTGTTATGTATGTTATTGAAATATATTTCTCATAGATCAGCAATTTTGGTTTTGATACTTAAATACATTCAAAAGCAATTATAATTTTTGGACTTTTGCCCAAGAAAAAATGTAAAAGGGTACATTCACCTTAATATTTAACCATATTTGTTTAGGAACAAAAATGTGAAACAATTTACCTTCTATGCCAAAGAAGATGGGGTTGCATTGAGCTAGAGCAAACATAGGAATGAAAACATCAATATATATTTATGATATATATGATACCATATATATATGTATATATATATATATATATATATATATATATATATATATATATATATATATATATATATATATATATATATATATATAATCATGTCAAGATGAACAGTGACATGCATAAAAATAAGGGTATATATATATATATATATATATATATATATATATATATATATATATATATATATATATATATATATATATATATATATATATATATATATATACACACAGGTAGTTTTTCTTCTTATGATGGAGATATGTAAGTCAAAAATATCGTAAATCGAAGATGGTGTTATGACTGTGACAGTGACAGCCTGATTTATAATTTTTATTTTCTGCTCTAAAAGCTGGCTTTACTCTTCCGATTTTTTATCACTACCAGAAGGAGACATACATGGCGCTTGGAAGACATGCTTTTATTACTAAATTTGCTGTTTAAAACTGTTTGAATCGGAATAAAATTCACACTGAAACAACTTTACAGTATATATATATATATCTTGTCAATGTTCATTCTGGTTTCATGGTTCATTCCTAAGTGTCTTCATATACACCTTTTCTTGACTCATGCATGTGTACTTGACTTTTCAATATGAATATGCCCTTAAACCCTGTCTGTCTGTGCTTGGTTGGATTGCTGCTTTAAACAAAACTGCCTGAAGTTCACATTTATTGAATATTTTTTTCTTACTTTCAAATATATACATTTACCTCAGGTTAAGGTCAGCCAGGTTAGGAAAGCACACACTGCAGGACCTGTCAGAATGTTTTATAGCTAGCTGAAACTCTGGATCCTAAAACTTTAAAGAATACAAGCCTGGAAAGCAAATTCCACAGAGTAATTAAGAACAAGAGCAGTAAAATAGTTGATAGAGAAAAAGTGCAAAGAGTAGAAAAGGATAGAGGAAGAGAAGAAGGGGCGGGTGAGAAGAAGGGAAGATGGCTTGATGAGGCTTGAAGTAGCCCAGCATCCATCAAGATAAAAGGAAGACATATACAGTATAGAGACTCTGTCCTGACACTAAGAAAGTAAAAAGTACTGCTTTAGCTATCTAAAAAGCTGAGTCAGGGATGGTCTTCAAATAAAGACTGAAGAATTTGTGATTAAGCACTTAAGAAAAAAAAATAAAAAATGCACTGTATTGGCGGCAATATTGTCACTTATCTCTAACATTTTTAGCTTAATAGTATTCTTTGGCCTTGGCATATTTGTGCAAACATGAGGATATTTTCCTCTGAATGAGGCTACAGGAAACCACTGTATGTCAAACTGGATAAGCTGCCAAATGTTGTAAATGCAAGTCTTTGGAAAAGGCTAGAGGACTGGCATAAACAAACAGGATCTTAAATGATTTTTAATTATTTTTTTTTTACCAATGATTAACCATGTACTTTAACCTATAACAGAGATGATAGACTAAAAATTGTCTCGACGGCATGTACGGTTAAAGATTACTGGAATGATCTGTGATGTCCTTACTCAGCAAATATTAGATGAGGAGTAACTGGAATTAAAGCTTCTTCTGGTACAATGTCTCACCATTCAGGACTGGCATGTAAACTAAGGGAGTTGCATGTGTGGGTTTTTGCTAAACTGTTACCACAAAGTTTTTGTTATACAGAATTGTATAGGATGGCTTTGGATGCAGTACTGTAGCATTATATTTTCCTTTCACCTGAACTAGGAGACCCAAACCTGTTCTATCTTGACAGTGCCCTTTGCACAAAGCATGCTCTATAAATATATGGTTCACATGGGTTGGAGTAAAAGCTCTTGAATGTTCTCTTATAGATCCCTATTAAACACTTTTAGGATACATATAAAACCCTGACTGCACCCAAGACCTCCTCCCTTTATATCAGTAACTGACTTAATAAATGTTACTAAAACTTACTATACCATAACCATAACCATAACCATTTAGGCAAAAATGCAATGTGCTAATTAACTAAGTGCAATGTATGAGAAATGTTTACCTTCGTTCTCTGAATAAAAACGTTTAATGAAAGTAAATTTATTTTGGATTTTAACAAGGAAAAATGTTTGCACATATTCATATTTTATATACAGATCGGTGCAGATATCTGTGGCTTCTTTGATGACACAACTGAGGAGCTGTGCACACGCTGGATGCAAGTTGGAGCTTTTTATCCTTTTAGTCGTAATCACAATGCTCAGCACTACAAAGTAAGTATATGCATTAAATAAAATATCACAGCTAGAACGAACATTAAGCGCAGCAGAATTTTCAGTGTTAAATAATTTTGTTGTTGATGTAACTTTTATAATTCTCGATTAATACATATTGTACACATAAAACGTTCCAGGAGCTAGCAACAGGCCCAAATCCCATATAGTTTTTTTTCTTGTTAGCTTTGATGTATATACTGATTAATTGATGCATAGGATTTACTTAATAGTATGCTTTTATAAAAAATAACTGAATTTTAAGATGACACGCAGTGATTGCTCTCACAAGATCTGTGTTGATGTTTGTTAAAATGACTACTGTGGTGTGTCTTCATTTACATTAAGATAAACTAAGAGATATATTGTAATTTGAACTGTAGATCCAAGGATATTTTGCATGTTGTGTTAAAGTAACATTTAATGAAACAGTAAAGTCATAAGGGCACCTTTTTAACATTACGACAGTTCACAAGTGCATGTTTTAGTTAAACAATAACAGATTGTTTACAGCTGCAATATAACACTAAACTTGTTGAAATATCCCTTTAGCTGTTGCACTGTAGTTGCAAATTAGTGTGTTAGGTAATGTGTTTTCAAAGAGCCAGAGGTAGTATGTTTAATTATTTATTAGATTCAAGGAATGGATTTTAATGGTTTACGTTAGAAAAAGCATGAAATAGATGAACTGAGCAATGTTTATTTTATTTTTATTAGAGGAAATATGTACAAAGGATATACAAGAAATATAAAATGTCTAATGGCAATAGTTACAATTGTGTGCATGCTGGATGGAAGGAACAAATACAATCACTTGATATGTTGTATGTGATTATATATATATATATATATATATATATATATATATATATATATATATATATATATATATATATATATATATATATATATATATATATATATATATATTATTATATATATATAAAATAGAAAGAAAGTGTAGCAGCAAGATTGGTGCACAATGTCCCAGAGTGGACATTTCTACATTTCAGGTGATTGGTTTTATTTTTTAAGTGCAATTGTGCAGTTATGTTTGTTTTAAGGTGTGAGACAGTGGATTCTAGCACAGTTTAATAGTAGATGTAGCTTACAGTAACAGTGACATTTAATAAATTATAATAAACAACAAATATAAAGATGAACAAGCAAGCAAACAAACAAAAAATAAATAAATCAATAGTTTAAAACATATATCACAGTGTTCACTGTACAGCTTAATACAACAAATTGTATATACTGGTGGAGCTGTGGTGGTTAATCAAACAATTAATTGCTATAGCTGCACAATGATTGCTTAAAAAAATGAACACTAAATAAACAGTAAAACACTACACTGCATACCGTGTAGCATGTTTCATTCAGTGCAGCCCGATGTTATTCCACACCAATATATACTACAAAGAAATGCATACATTTTTAACTGCACATTAACATCACACTTGGGGCTCTGAAGTGTGTCTTTCTTCTTGCACTCTTTGTCCATGATTTATTCCCCAATGATAATTGTTAGATTAGAGAAAGAGAGAGTGACAATTACAGAATACGTTATGAGCTTATGTGTTTAAGGGGCCAAATGAGGATGAATGGAAAATGATTTCCATGGCAAAATGAGATGAATAAGGCTTGACCTTTCAGTGAGTGAGTAATCAGTCCTCCAAAGTCCTCCTCTGTCATGATCTGCTTTTATCCACGTAGACCCAAAACCTCTCTCAACCTCCACCCTTGGCTTTCATAACAGATCATCTCTGTTTTTGTGTTTAACTGCAGTACATTCCAGTAGCTTAACACAAAGAACAATTCTAGCATTATTTGTTTAAACCTACTAACAATCATTGTCCATTTAATAAGACCGAATCTATCAGATGGTAGCCTGGTTATTTCTGACCAACAACTGTAACAGCACTGACCTCATGCAATATTATTTGGGTGGTGTGTCATACACACTCATAAATGTAAATATAGTGTAGTTGAGTGTAATGCTGGTCTAAATGCACACTATTGTTGCTGAGGTTTTTTTAGTCTGTCCATCCTTCCATTTATTTATTCATTAATTCATTCATTTATTTGTATGGGCTTTACCTAGTGTTTTTTTTTTTTTACATTAAGGAAGTCAGCTACAGGTACTATTTCTTCCCCAGGCAAGTGTAATATATTCTCACTCTACCATGTTCTGGATTTCAATACAGAATGGTATGCCATAATCCAACTTTATTCTAAATCCAATTTCTTCACTTTTATCAGTAAAACATTTGAGGATATTTTGTAGGTACTAATAACAATTTAATAAAATAGGTGGTTCAGTTAGACACCTCTACAAACTCGACTCCTTAATATTTTGTCTATCGAAAGCTCATGTAGAGAGGGAACAAGACAAACTTTTTGATATTCAACACTCACTATCAAGTAACATAACCTTAAAAGTAGGACCACAATCCCAGTTTGCTGATCTACAGACTTTGCCCTAGACCTCCATGCAGCACTAAAGAGCAATATTAACCACACAAAAGTAACCTGGTACAATGCTTTCAAAATGTCCTGCTGAATCCAATCCTCCACTTCAGCTTCGCTGCTATGAATTCACATTGATGAACTCCAAAACAGCAGATGTCTGGCACTGTTTTTCAAATGGAGAGAATGTCTAGTGTTTTCATTTTGCACTATCAATCTTGCTGCTACAACTTTTGTCCTCAACAATATCCCGAGTAGAGGCCAACACTTTACACACTTGCTCATCAGAGATTGTAACTGGTAACTCTTCCCTGTTGAGCACCAAACATCAATACACTTTTAATCTAACAGCTTCCACCAGCAAATACTAAGTGTATTGCCATGACATGCATAAACAGTCATCCAGACACTTTGGACCTTACTGGATTATTGAAAAATTGTATGTGGTCTATTTAAACTGAAGAGCTCCCTTAGCACATAGGAAAAATATTATTTTAGAGGTAAGAGATAAAAAATCTTTCACTGAAGTTACTGTCAAATCCTAAAAAAACCTAGAAAAACCTCTTAGATTTATCAGGTAGAGATGATGTGTGCCCTGTGCAATATATGCTGAGTTGTGATCAGTTGGCAGATCTATCCTGTTTCCCAAATGTTCAGAATATATGGACTCAAGTAATCAAACTAATCTGGTACCAAGTACACATGAATACACTTTTATTTTTATTTTTTTAATGGCAATCCATAGCATACATAGAAGTCTTGTCACCACTCTGGCCCTGATCCCGGAGATCATTACTTCAAGTCATGCCCTTTTAACAATCCCAATGTGCATTTAAGTGCCCAAGTAAGCACTAGAAAGATGTGTTACCCCCTTGAGCACCTGAGCTTGCCTGTAGATATCACCCCCAGGCTGGGGTCAGGGTACACTTAGTCTTTTTTGTGATTTGTAAAATCCCCTTTTTCTAAGCTATGGCACCTGATGATAATAATAATAAAAGTAATTATGAATACTAACGATTTATATAAAAGTAAACTAATATCTTAATCATTTGTTTATCTGTTTGTTTGTTTGTTTGTTTATTAAGCCTCAAGATCCTGCCGCATTTGGTGCCGAGTCAGTGCTGGTGAAAAGTTCCAAACACTATCTGAACATCCGCTATACACTCCTGCCGTACCTTTACACACTCTTCTATAGATCTTTCGCCAATGGAGACACGGTGGTGAGACCCGTCATGCATGAGTGAGTTTACCACCAATATATGTTTTTACTTTTATTTTTAGATGTTAGTTGTTCATAGTCTCAATTTATATCATTAATATTATTAAAAAATGTTCTTCTTATTTATAATACAATTAATAATTAGTAATAAAATAATAAGTATAATATGATTATAATATTATTTTATCCTGATTTAGACTATTCAATAATAATAATAATAATAATAATAATAATAATAATAATAATAAAGAATAACAAGAGGAAAATATATTTTTCAAATGACAAGACGAGCAGAGCTTGAAATTAATAAGAGATGTGAAAAACAAAATAAACACATGACGCTTGTTGCCATGGTAACTACAACAGAAGGGACTCAGGGAGGGTAAACTCATGGTGCTATTATCAGCAATTTTGCTAATGCCATCAAACAGCACCAGTAGTTTGTTCATTGTGGTACACATAGCACTATAGCATGCAGACAGAAGCATACAGTGCAAAGCTGTTATTTACAGCTTTGGATCAAGATTCTATGCCACTTGTAATAGATATACATAATATTATTGTTTTTATTATTATTATTATTATTGTATTATTATATATAAATATCTTTTTTTTTGTATATTTGCAATTAGAGCTATTAATAATAATAATAATAATAAAAAATACCTGTTTATTCTGTAGTGCAACTGTAGTTCAGGTGATTTAGCTAAAAGTTTGTAAGTGCGACAATTTATTTCTATTCAGATTCTACTCAGACCCTGCAACATGGACAGTGGATCTTCAGTTCCTATGGGGAGCACATTTGCTTATCACACCAGTACTAAATGCTGTAAGACATACAGTTTATATACACTCAAAAGTACACAGAGATATATGTATTTACTTGAACTATTATGTTTTCACTTCTAATCTTTCATTTTATACACACCTCCACAAATTCAGAGATCTCTGTCTCTCTGTCATACTTACCCCTATAAGCATCCCTGTGTTATTTTGCTCCTGTCTGCTCTTTCTGGGTGTGTGATGGTGACCTCCACTGAGACTTGCTGCAAAAAAATAAAAAATAAAAACCAAGAAGGGATTTATTTCTCCTTTCCATTTCCCTCTGTCCTTTCTTCCTTTCTTTCCTCCCTAATGAGAGCACCGACCTCATTACAGCGAAATTAGAGCAACAGATAGATTGCGGTCATGTTCAAATGGGTGATTAATTGCCAATTTAGCACGGTCTCACTCGTTATGAAAAATATGTGAAATAGATTTGATACATAAGAAATCCTTGGGAACATAGCTGCAGTGTTAAATCGAAATGTGCTGAATATGATGCTTAATAATATGCTCAAATATGAGTGAGGAAAGCTTTGAAGCGCATGGTCAAGTGCTGTTTATATACTATTATTTATCAAAGGAATGTATATGCGTATTTTATAAAATACTATAGGTGTAAATACAACAGAATAATTTTTTTAGGAGCTCAGGAACTGATTAATCTCTGGAAGTTTCGGCTCTTTTCCAGCAGTTGAGCTTATTTTAAATCCTGGGTTCTGCATAGTTGATATGAGTAACTATTAGCTTGCTGTTTGAATGCAAGCTTTATAGAATGACAAATTCTAATTGTATTTAAAATAAATAAAACAATCTAGTGCATCAAAACAGAATGTTCTTGCAGTTAGTTATTTATTCAGTCATGCAGGTATCTGTGTCTTAACCTTCTGTATGTCATGTTTGCAACTTAAAACAATTGTCTGTGTTAATTAAAGCACAGACTTGTGATTAGTTGAAAGTTATGCATTGTTTATTTCCAGCAGACTTCTTTAAATATTTAGTTCAGACAACTTAAACAGCCAGCCGCTTGGGTTTTGCATTTAAACGCAACCTGCTTTCTGTGAACATGACATTAATATAAAGAAAGTTACATTTCCAATGCAATCTTACCTTTTTTTTTTTTCTTTAATAGCAGAAATAGGGCCTCTAGAAGCCATAATCACAGCATATTTGCTAGCTGTCTTAACATTTCTTTTTAAGGTACCTTCTCATAAAATTTCATTCTTTTTAAAATGTTTATATTCGACTGACTAGTTTTCATGGTTTAAGCCAAAGTTGTATTCCTAACAATTTGCCTTTACCATGTTTGCTGATCAATGATTTGACAAGCGGAGTGGTATACCGAGTAAAATGACAAAGTATAGAAATTTTGGTGAAACATAGGCACTCTTGGAAAGCCACATAAACAACAGTAGTAAAAATATGTGTTTTGTTTCTGTAGTAACAACTTAGTCAAAGATTTATATGATAGACTTCCCACAAGGACAGAATAAAGATTTCTGTGAGGAGACATTCATTTAAAGATTTTGGAGGGACTCCCTAGTGTGGGCGCAGTGAAGCTCCACCTCAGAGCTCATCACACCACTTTAACAATAGCTATTTTGCAATAAAATTGTTCCCTATTCTGTTTTCTTTCTTATTGCTTTCTATACCTGCTTTTAATCAAATTAAACTGTATTAAACTGACACAGAACCAGTTTTAGACAAACACTAAAACTTGATGTAACCATTTAGTAAAAATACAGAAATTGTTTTATTTTCTAAAATTCCGTAGTTTTTTCTACAGAGGCTGTTATGGGATAAGTCAGTGACCTGAGGCACTGTGCTGTGACCAACCTAGGCAATCTACTTTATAATGCATTAGTATAAATATATAGTGAATAATTGGTAGCCTTGAATTCTACTCAAGTCTAGTGTCATTATTACACTGTCGGGTCCAAACCCTAGTACCCATAGGCCCTGATTAACTTTACATTTGTGTGTAAGACCACATGCAGCGCTGTGCAAATCCATTCATTTTGCACTTGCAATTCTCTTTCGTAAACCCTCAGGTCACTTTGAGAATGGCACTTGCATATGCAAATTTGCAGAAGCCTGTTTCTGTCAGTTGAAGACAGTTGATTTTCTTTTTGCCATTTACTACATTAAATCTGACTAATGAGTAAAAAAAAAATAAGCAGTGTCTCAAAGCAGTCAAGATGTCTCTCAGAATGATGATTTATTAGTGCTGCTATAAACCTGGTTTTGCATTAGATATTCACTGCACATCTACATGGCTGGAAACAAAGAAATCTTTTTTTCATTGCCTCATTAACAAAATGCACACTCATGTTGACATGCTTTTGTTTTATACATATTTTGTTTATTTGGAAATTATTCGCAACAACCTTCAGTTTATCTGATAATGGATTTAAATATGTGCTCATTATTTGTGATGGTGGGGAAAAAGTAATAATAAAATCTGTCATTATTATTATTATTATTATTATTATTATTATTATTATTATTATTATTATTATTATTGTTATTATTATTATTATTAATTTTATTGTTATTGTTGTTGTTGTTGTTGTTGCTGTTGTTGTTTTTGCTGCCGATTCATTTATATGATTTGCTGTTACAGGGTGCTGATACAGTTGAAGCATACATTCCTGATGCTGTGTGGTACAACTATGAGACCGTAAGATCACATACACAACATACAGTACACCCATAAGTCCAGAGATGTCATGAACTTTTTTTATTTTTATTTTATTTTTTATCTCTATTACTTTTACTTCCATATACTTGAAACCGCCATTTATTGTAAAATACAAAATCACAAAAATGCCAGTACATAGGGCTGTCCAGGTCTAGTGAATACAAATACAAATTATTATACAATGTATATGCAGCCCCTTTAATATGATAATAATATCAACATTTTGTCACAAGCACACTGTGGAGTTATTCTCACACACTGAGTAGAGATACTCTGAATAATGTAATCTAACCAACCCACATGTTCACTCCACTGTTTGAATAACATTAAGATGCAATAAATGCATTAAATTAATTTAGAATATATATATATATAATGGAATTGCATTTGTGTACAAATATATATTTTTTACATATAACCATACACAGTACAACATACAGGGAAATGTTTTTAATGACTGGTCCATAGGGTTAAAAGTGGAGTGGTAGCTCAGTGGATAAGATGTTGGCCATCTGCTTGAAAGATCATGAGTTCAAATCCCAGTGCCACCAAGCTGCCACTGCTGGGACCCTGAGCAAAGCCAAAGCCCTTAACCCCTTAACTACTCGGTTATATAAATTAGATAAAAGGTTGAAAAAGGGGGTCTGCCAAATGCTTTAAAAATAAAAAAGAGTTCATAAGATTTATTCAAAGAGATCAAATGAAGTAAAATGTATACTAGAAATAGGATTATAAAAACTATTAGAGATTATAGATCGAGAATATGGAAAATACATATGTAGCAGTACATTCTAGTACATTCTTGAGAGAAAGAAAACTATGTGACTTATTATTGGTTTACCTAAAGAGTAGAGTATTAATATATTGTGAAAAAAATAATATTGGTTAACAGCTGAAAACTCATATTTTGAAATGTTCTTCTTGACCAAAGTGCAGGTACCAGCTAAGCCATTTATTTCAATATCTTAGTAAGACATCTTTGGTTATCTTGCAGTTATGCTGCTCTCTCTCTCTCTCTCTCTCTCTCTGTATAATGATCTCTCCCTGTGTTGTTTTACACTGCACAAAGTCTAGAAGGAATATACTTTTCACACATTATTCACATTTAATGCTTCCTTCTGTTTACAAATCTTTTTTAAAGCTTCTAATGAACATAATACATTTAAAGATTTAGGTCGTAGTGTGTTATTGTTAAAAATTCAAAATTTTATTTATTTATTTTTCTATCCAAAGTGGTCTCAAGGAGAAAATGATAAATTGAATAACATTTTGTTTATTTAAAGGATTTATTTAAAGGTTTTACACTGAAGTCATTTACAATGTGCCCATTTATCTTATAGAGTAAAGCACACCTGCTGATGTATGTGTAATAGTGCTAGAGTTCTGAATCCATAATTAGATTAATATTTTCAAGCACATAAGTGTGAGATTAGTGTGAAATGAGTTCCAAGATGGAGCGGTGAATGGCGACTGAAAAAAAACTGATGCATTTTCACACATGTTGATTAAGGACAAGAGCTTCTCCAGCTTCTTGTCAGAGATTAATGAGCACTGCTCATGCAAAAGATAAAACAAGCTTAAGCTCAAGCCTCTTGTCATGGCAGGTCCAGATGGACAGTGTTTTAGTGTTTCCATGTTTTTCTGTGTGTGTGTTGCACTTTGTCAATTATAAGCTTCACAATCAGCTATTGGGTGAAGAGTGATCCCAGCTGAGATGGATGAATGGGTAGATGAGTAGTGAAGAGAAACGCTCCTTATGGAGTTGAGTAATGAAGAGTATAAAATCTGAAATTGCTCATAGACAGCACTGTGGCGATATAGACTGAAACAGAGAGAGAAAAAGAGAGAGAGAGAAAATGGGGCATAAAAGGCATATTAGAGAAGCAGTGTGATTATGGTCTTTTTAGATGAATATATTAATTATCTTTCGCAAAGTCATTTTGTCTTTAAACATTATCAGATCGATAGAGATAGAAAGAGATTTTTTTTTAATGGATATTGTTACCAACATGTTTTATTATAACATAACAGCATTTGATCGGCCTGCCTATAAAGTGCCAATGAATTATGATTATGTTTTCTACTGCTTTTATGCTGTTAAGAGATTAAATAGAGATTAAAAATAAGTGTGTGCTATTAGTCTGCATTTTCCCTGATTTTATGAGTGAGTGTGCCATTTGAAGGACATGATCTAAAGAAAAAATAGTTCTCTCAAATTCTACATCTAAGTGTTCACAAGAACCATCTAGCATCCCTAGAGGTACAACCAGGTATGCAGGTAATTTTAATAATATAAATGCTGAAATTTAGTGAGTACATAAATACAAAGAACACAACGAACTCACAAAGTAAAAAGGTTTATTTGAGCTACAGTACTACAGGTTTTATATCTGAACTACAGTATAGTTGTAAACTATAATTAGGTTTCTATTCTTTGAGAGTAGACTTTACATCATATACAAGGTTAATGATTTATAATCTGTCTGCTTTAGTCTATTTTATCTCAAGTTTTGTTCCTCATGAGGTTTCAGGGAGTTTTTCCTTGCCACGCATGCCTCTGTTTTTGCTCCAGATTATGATCTGGAGTTGTGTAAAATAGCTATAATGTTAAGTACCTGTGTGAAAGCTTAAGCTTTTTTTGCTTTGGTGAAAGATATTGGTGATGGCAGTGTCAATGAAGATGATTAACAAGAAGGTGGTACAAGCTGTTTATTGAATTGACGATGATGATGAGGAGGAAGAGATTAGTGATGAAGTCAAAGATTATGATTTGTGTATCTTTTTTATGCAGGAAGAGAAAATCAAGGAGCGTAAACAGCATGTTAAATTGTCCATGCCTTTAGACAAAATGGGTCTCCACATCAGGGGCGGAGCCATTCTGCCGATCCAAAGACCTGCAGTCACTACTGTGTATAGGTAACTCTACCCTCTGCTTACACACACACACACACACACACACACACACACACACACACACACACACACACACACACACACATAAATGTTATACATTATATACATTTCCCTGTAAGGTAGTTGATTATGAGAATAATGATGATGATGATGATGATGATGATGATGGTGGTGATGAAGATGATGATGATGGTGATGATGGTGGTTTGTAAAGGCATGAACTGATTAAGAAATTATAAATTGATAAAGTGATAAAGGAAGGGTGTTAGAGTTTTTAACTTGTGGCATTAAGGATATTTAGGATGTAAATGTTAAACATATACAAGGTTTGACAAACAGATAGATAGATAGATAGATAGATAGATAGATAGATAGATAGATAGATAGATAGATAGATAGATAGATAGATAGATAGATAGATAGATAGATAGATAGATAGATAGATAGATAGATAGATAGATAGATAGATAGATAGATTGTAATATATCAATCGCATTTATAGCACAATAGAGTTTTAAAATAGAAAAGAAGTTTCTTCCTTATCTCATATATGGCATGGGCATGTCTGGTTTAGTGCATATGTAATTTATAGAAACCCTAGCACTATGCACCAAACATACTGGAAAACCCTGGGGGAAAAAAACAAAACAAGAAATGGCAGCACTGTCAGCATGCTGTGTGAATTGCGGCTCTGGCAGTTCCTTAACCTCCACTACATCACTTGAGGCCATAACTGGTCTCTACAAGAGATGGGCGAGGGATTGTTTGTATTCCTGCTCACACAGCTATTTTTCTTTGTACCTGCCTGCAATTTTCTAAAAAAAAAAACATTTTGTTAATTGTTTTCCCCAAAATAAATAAACTAGTAATAGCAGTTACTAATGCTGTAATGCATGTGCAGTGCTTTAAAGTGCTAATGAACATGAACAATGGTTCTCTCTGTCTCAGGCTTCATTTAAGAAACTAAAAACCTCCCAATGGCATGTTGGAATTAAAGCTCAAAGAAATTCAAAGTCTCTGCTTTTGAGTCTCTCTTATTTAGTTCCTAGTAAAAGAAGTGTGTGATGATGAAAGCATGTGTGCTCCTGCAGTCGGCGTTCTCCTATGGGCCTGATCATTGCACTCGATGACAACAACCAGGCATCAGGCGAGCTGTTCTGGGACGATGGAAATTCTCGAGGTACTAATTACAAGGAAATGTGCTGATTTTCTTCTTCTCGTTTCTTATCTGGGTGTGTGGGTGTTTTTTTTGGATGTGTGAGATATCTTCTCTAATGACTTTCTTATCAGTGCTATTCTGGTATAAAAGTCTATCTATGTTGTTATCAGTTGAAAAAAATTATTTTATTTCATCATAACAAATACATGTGCCTTTCACTGATAACAGTGTGGGAGAGAGAAAAAGAGTGTGTGTAGGTGTGTTTGAGTGTAAATGTGTGTGTATGTGTATGTGTTGGGGGCAGTGTGTTTCTGAGTGTAAAAGTTGCAGAGAAATGCAATGTAATATATTTGTGTATGAGAGATAAAAAAGGAAATGTTGCCTGCTGTGTGTGTGTGTGTGTGTGTGTGTGTGTGTGTGTGTGTGTGCGTGGTTGTACCTGTATTGTATTGTTGTGTTGTGTTTTCTTAGGAAGTTTGTGTATGTTTTGGGTGTATAACCCAGCCAGAGTCATTTCGTATATTTGAGTACTCATATTTTTTGCATATTTCTGATGCAAGAGTAAAAGTTAGCTTTATTACCTTCACCAAGGACAGAGACAGTTATAGTGGCTATAAAAAGTCTATAAAACCATAAAGAAACCAAAATATATTGTCAGATCTTTATCCATCTTTAGTGTGATAAAGCAGCCAACACAGTCCAAATAAAACAAAAAGTAAAGAAACATTTTAGGTATAATAAGAAATCAAGAAATAAAAAATCTCACAGTAACTTGGTTGCACAACAAACTAATGTTTTTTTGAATAAATATTCACTGTCATAAAATCTCAGGGTAAGAATTTTACTCCACTCTCCTTTGCAAATAAAAATCTCTTGATCTATCAGATAGGAAGAGATCTCCTGTGTACTTTTTCAAGTTATTCCACAGGTTTTTTTGTAGGTTTTAGATGTTGGTTTCAACTGGATTGTTACAAAAGGTTGATCATTTTCTGAAGCCATTCATTTGTTGACTTTGGTGACTGTTATCATGCTGGGACATTTTTCTTCAAATGCTTCAAATATCTAAAAGAGGTGTGAATAAAGAGAGATTGGTATTTTAAACTAGTCTGGATCTTGACTAGCGCCCCAATACAGCTCCATACAGTAGTGTGATGCTGCCACCACCATGCTTTGGTTTGTAACAGACATATATTTTACAATTATGGCTATAAAGTTTGTGATGATTTAAGTGGGCATGGATTTTTGTTGTTGTTTGTTTGTTTGTTTTTAATCATAAAGCACTCCTTGCTAGCCAATAACTCAGACATGGATAAAACAAACAAACAATAAATTTTTGAAGGTACATTCCTTGAAACAATTTTGAAAGATCTGACATGCAGGCCATGAGCCATTCATTTATTAAATTTGGGCTTTAGGTTGTTAACCTGTTGGAACTTGTCATTTTTCCTCAGTATCAAATATCTAAAAAAGGTTTAAGTCAAAATAGATTGGTATTTGGGGCTATCCAGGATGTTGACTAAAGCACTAGTTCTAGCTCAATAGTGTGATGATGCTACCACCATGCTTTACTTAGGGTATGGTGGATATAGGTGATTATTTGTCTGGGTTTTGTGACAAACATACATTTTATAATTATGCACATAAGGTTTTGGGTGATTTATGTGGGCATGGATTTGTTTGTTTGTTTGTTTGTTTTTATGTTTTTTGGTTGTTGTTTCTTTGTTTGTTTGTTTTTTATCATAAAACACCAATTGATGTATGTACAGGCAGGTAATGACAAGTCCCTTAAAACAATTTTGAAAGATCTAACATGCAGCCGACAGCCAAGGCTGTATACTTTGTCCTACACTTTACGTTTTTTTTACATACAACTGTGTTGATGCCTTCCAGTGCAACTCTACCATTCATTTGTAGATGACTCTGCAGTCATTGGACTTCACACTGGGTTGATAAAAGAGCTTATAGAATGATCTGGCAATATCTTTATTACAATATCTGGTTACAATATCTCAATGAATGCAGCAAGAGCAAAATGTTGACCCACAAAAAAGGAAACATTGTGCACACTTTGTTTGCACATAGAGGAGAAAAAGTGTGGAAGGGTAAACCCCATTAAATTCTCTGGCATTCCCTCTTTATATCATCTTTGTTCTTGGAATACATCTTTTTTAATAAAAAGTAAGTCTTATCCATGATTGTAATAAGAACACATAAGAAATTTGGCACATCCCTCTAAAATGAGGTAAAAAAAGAGAGATACCTCTGGAAGCATTTCATCAGTGGCATTCTGGTTTAGAAACTTTTCTGCACAAATCTCTGAACTCGGTGGATGATTAATACTGTTCAGACCATCTCAGGGGAAACATTCCTATCACTGGAAACCGATTTTTTTTTCTGCAGGGTCATCAAGAGAGCCCATAATATTATCATTGACAGAACCCAACACATTCTCTTTACACTGCAACCATTAGTTAAATGCTATAGGAGTTTGAGGTGACCCATAATTTGAAGAAAAAGATTTCATCCACAGGTCATCAAGCTTGTCCAGAACTCTCACTCACTCACCTATCCTACTCACACAACTGGATCTGTCTAGAACTTTGTTCTTGCACCCGAAATTATCTGTCACCCTCGATTTGGCATTTTGCTCAGGCTGCTGACAGGTTCACTGAAATGAAAGAATCCAAACTGGTGATGTGTGCTGCTTAATTCTGAGTGTACCAACATAAACATTCAGTATGTGTAATAACGGTTCAGTGCAAGTAAATTGTTGGGTGATGTGTATTCCTGATTAAAGCACCAGTATTATCCTTTTGCCCTGTGATCTTTGTGTATGTGAAATTCTCAATGCGCTTTTTGTTTTCTAGATACTGTTTCATCTGGGTCCTACATCCATTACCAGTTCTCTGTTGTTCAAGTAGGTCTTCTAAACATCATACTAACTATTAACAGTGCTTTAACTCTTTGTTCCAGGTTGTCTTTTTGTTATATATCATCCTAACATTAACCATGCATATATAGCTAATAGAAATATAATCTAAATTCAATTAAATCCTATTATCACATTAGTAGCTATGCTTACATCAAAACTAATAATACATTTCTAATATAACATTTATATAACAGCTTGAGCTTATAGAATGCACATTAAATCAAAATAGAATGAACTTAATGCAATTAGGATTGGATTTCTATAATGTAGAAGGCAGTGGATGATCTCTTTCACAATCTGTTTCACAGGAAAACATAATATTACATCATGATTACATTATTATATCAATATTACATCACCATTACTTTTCCGTGGCTGTGCATTTGGGTGACAATACAAAGTCTTTACACTTACATCCAATCATCTGTTCAGCTGTTTTTAATTCACAAAAAATGTTTTACATAAATACATCTCATCCAGTGCCTACATAAAGCGTCAGTGAATATCAGAGTTTTTAATTCACCTATGCAAATGGATCATCTGCTGTTTTTATTTAATTTTTTTCTATTAAAAAAATTACATTGCAGTTCTTTCACACCCCACTGGGGGGATAATGGGGATACCCCACTGTAAGAATATCTCTGGAGCAAAACAATTGAGGCCAATTTGGTTTTAATTTTCTATTCAGTTGAATAAGGTGGGTGACTCAGGGGTGATTCACTCTGCTATTCGAGCCAGCTTGTGTTTCTGGGTCATGATGTGCTCCTTTAAAATGGCCCATTTTTATTACACTGTACTGTACCTCAGCTCTACAATAATGGCTAGGTCACTGTACTCAAACTGACAGACAATTCAGTATTTTAAAAAAGGCAGAACACTTTACAATGTCTGAAAAAGTAAGTAAAAAAAAAAAGGTAAAAGCAACAATAAATATGTTGAAGAGCTCTGTAAATGCTTTATATCTGTTTTGCTTATAGATGATGTGTGCATTTCTGTAATTAATAAAACAGAATCCTTTCTCTTGAAACTGCAAACTTTTTATTCAGACTTTTAAAAATGTGTGCATGTAAACATAGCTGCTGACAAACAACATTTGAAAAAATAAAAAGAATCTTTCTTTCATTTTTATTAGGTTAAATCAGGAATGAGGGACATCTAAACACTTTGCAACAGAATGATACAGAATGTGATTTCTTTTTCGCTTGCTTTAGTTCAGTAAGTGCATTTGGATGACATTTTGCTGAGACAAGCATAAAAAGAAAACTGTTAAAGTACAAACAAGTTGAAGGAACACTTGTTTACCCCATTGAATTAATATTAAAGTACTTGATAATCTAATGGTTGTGGTGATGTTAACACTAAATGCCTCTGGACAGTTGACGAGCGAATGATGTGCACACCGTAAGAAAATTAAAATTCCTCTGCAGCTGAATAAAAAGGACACATTCATGCATTATAACATATTGCAGGAGGGAGGTGGTAGTTCAGAAGGTTGTGAGTTTAAATTCCAGCACTACTAAGATGCCACTGCTGGAATTTATTGAGGAAGGCCCTTAACCCTCAACTGCTCAGTTGTATGAAAGAGATAATTGTTAGTTGCCCTGGATAAAAGCGTCAGCCAAATGACATATGTGTTACATAAAAATGTGTTGATTGCTTTTAGTGTGCTGGATGGTACTGTATACTCGATGACGTGTACTTTTATATTCAGTGATATGCAGTTATACTCAACAATTAGTCTTTTTACAGAATACCTATTTAGATGTTTGCTGAGTAGCTTGTGTGTCAACACTTGTGGATCTAGCTTTGCCAAAGTTCATCTGGCTCACAATGTGGAATCAATATTTGTTAGCTCAAGTAAACAGAATGAGTGCAACTAATGGATTATGATTAGGGCTTTGGGAAGATGAAGACCTTTTTGTAGTGCAGATGTCAAATGAAGAGAATCAAATCATACCATCGAATGATAATGAATTGGTTTTGGATTTTGGTAATGTAAATAATCAGTGTGAGCTTACTGGTGTGGGCAAAATCCAGTATACAATGTAATAAAATTGTTTGTTTCTTTCAGGGAGTGCTGAACATGCAAGTTCTTCACAATGGCTATGCTGATCCAAACAATCTGGTGTTTGAGAATATCACTGTTTTAGGACAGAGCACACCTCCCATGACCGTGACTGTCACTGATGACAATATGGTCACTACCTTGCCGGAGGCTAACATTAAGTATCAAACAGTGAAGAAGGTAAGTGCAATACCAAGTGACATTATCATTAAAATTGGTAATACATAAGGATACCAAAGAGTAGCCAATTCTATATAGAACTGTAGTGATACTAAATTGAAATGTTTTAATAATAATAATAATAATAATAATAATAATAATAAGAAGAAGAAGAAGAAGAAGAAGAAGAAGAAGAAGAATACTCATTATTTTATTATTATTATTATTATTATTATTATTATTATTATTATTTTATTATTATTATTATTATTAGTAGTAGTAGTAGTCGTAGTCATAGTAGTTTATAATTATTATTGGTATAAAAAATATTTTTTACATAAAAAATGTATAATAAAAACATTAATAGCAAGCTTATAGATTCCCCAGTATTGTGTGATAAAAAAAAAAAAATCACAAAATAATAAAAAATAATAAAAGAAAAAGGCAAGAAAAACAATCTCTTCTAAGATGTGATGAGAGAGTTCAAAAGAAAATATCCAAACTAGTTTTATGAGAAAGAAAGTTAGCAGTAACAAAAATTATCACTCTTTACAACTGTGATGAACAGAAAATTAAAAAGCACAGCGAATATTTTATGGAAGGCCTGAAATGCCATGCACTTTCTGTCTCGTAATCACAACTTAAATATTCTTGTGATCACCACATTAATAAGAATTTTTTTCTTTCCTTTTAATTCTTGTCAAATCTTGGAAATCATTAGATTCCAATTTTAATAATTTGTATAAAAATGGTTTGTTAGAAATCACAGATTAAAATAAATATGTTTGTGATGCTGTGGGATTGCTCTATGCTTTTGCTGCCTCTGGATTAATAAAAAACAGATATGTTGAATAGAGTGAAAAATGAATTTGATATCATGCAAAAACAATGGTTATTATGTTGTGCTAATAAGAAAATTCATGATAAAACAGAAAAAAAATGCACAGAGCTTCTGTAATATTCTCTATTTTGCTGAACATGAACAAAAACAGAACTCAAGATGAACATGCTGCCATATACTGTGTGTGTAAAATCTGTGATTGTGATTTTTCTTTTTAGGTGCTATATCTGAAAAACCTTAAACTACAGCTGGGGAAAAATTACCAAATCAACTGGAATTCCATCGCTGACAATTTACAACGCTTTGACTGCTATCCTGGGGAAACGTCAAATGAACAGTCCTGCAATGAAAGAGGCTGCATCTGGGTGGTACGTGTAAATAAAATTCCACAGACACTTGAAGGAAAGTTTCAGCCTGAATGACTTTCATATACCATATTTATCACTAATGTTTGTTATTCAAATTTATTTTATGATTACATTCTGAGTTGACTTGGTTTGTCACTAGGTTACGTATATAACCCTAGTTCCCTAAGGGAACGAGAGCTGTTGTTCACGCTCTGAATCCCGTGTAAAATCCGGCCAATAGGCAGTCGTGACGCCATTGGCGGGCGACGTCTTGTAAACCAGGAAGCTACAAAACGTGTGAGCGATGGTAGTGACATTAGCTTGTGAGAAACGAGAAGGTAAGCGCTGCGGGGATGCAGGGAGTATGGCCCGTTGACGCAGCTCTCGCGGCTATGTGGAAATAGGCGTCCCTTAGATCTATCGTGAGAAACCAGTCTTCGGACTTAATCTGAGACACAATCTCCCTGGGAGTAAGCATCCTGAAACTGAGCCTCATGAGTAAGCGGTTCAAGAAGCGCAGATCTAGGATCAGTTGCATTCCGCCATCCTTCGGAACAACAAAGTGCTGGCTGTAGTAGCCTGAATCTCTGACTACGGTAGGAACCACCTCATTGGCCCCTTTCCTTAAGAGGGTGCGCACTTCCTGTTCCAGGACCAGAGCCTGCTTGTGTCCCACCATGGTTGAACCAGGGAGGAGAGGACCCTGAATCGAGTAGCCCCTCTCTACTGTGTGTAGGACCCACCAAAATACATCTGGCAGGCCTTCATAAGCTGCCAGGAAATCTTTAAGGGGAACCAGCCTCTCGAGGCTGGTCACAGACCCTTCAAAACAGCTGGAGCAGTGCCCTGCAGCCATTGGGGCCTCCTAAAAGGCGGCGGGTCTCTTCCATCTGCATCGATCTTTAGGGCGGAAATAGAGGGAGACACCCGCGGGAGTGAGGTTGCACTCTAAACTCTCACATCTTGTGGAGGAGTCCGTGGGCTCGCTAGCACTCTTGCCTCCTCTAAGGAAGAAATACGGAGCGGAAATACAAGCCCCACAACCATCAGCACCGCTTCGCCTCAGCGAGAGCGGGACCTGAGCCGCGAGGGAGATCTTTCCTCGAAGAGTGATCTCCGGGAGTGGAAAGTGCGGATAACCATGCAGCAACAGCACGGACAATCATCTCTCGAGAGAGCGATTGAGCATACTCTACTTCCAAGCAAACAACACAAAGCTCATGTTACATAAGGGACACACATGCAAAAGTTTGTCTGCTTCTTTGCCATTACTTGCACAGATTCACACACAAAGCACTTACCTGAACAAACAGAAGCTAATGTCACTACCATCGCTTACCCATTTTATAGCTTCCTGGTTTACGCGACGTCACCCACCGATGGCGTCACGACTGCCTATTGGACGGATTTTACACATGATTCAGAGCATGAACAACGCGAGGCGTTCCCAAAGTGTTTTTGACGCAGCTTAAGTTCCTGAAAGGGAACCTAGACATTCTGCTCTGCTTTTGTTTTAGATTTTTCCTACATTACTGACAAAGTTGTTGCCAACTACCTGTCAATACTGGCACCAGTGGGAATTGCAGCCTTTGCCTTATCTCAAGATAAAGAAGGCAGGGCAGTGGTGCTTTAGTCATTTAATCTGTCAAGTTCTCTCACCTCATCATTTTAATAATCTGAGATTAGACAGATACAACATTTAGAAGCCATAGATAAATATATTAAATATAATTAACAACTTTTTTCACAAATCAAACAGGCTTTATTACCACTTTTACTGTACATAATAGAAAAAACAGCATTTTCTGAAGACTAAAATACATTGTATGTATTTCATTTAGTATGTATTGAATGATTAGATTATAATGTATTATTATTAATCAATCACAATATATTTTCCCCATATTTGTCTCCAGCCATCAAATCTGAACAGAGTGCCATGGTGTTATTTCCCCACGGATTATGGCTACATATCAGAGTCTGCACAGGAAATGTCAAATGGATGGAGCTTTAATATCAGATGGAATGATAAATACCCGGCTCCACGAAATTTATCCAAAAACATTGACGCACTACGAGTGGAAATCACATATCTGAGTGGACACTCTCTCCGGTTTAAGGTAATGTACAAACCCGCATGAATTAGGATTTGATTAGATACAAAAGTATGAAGTATAATGAAATTAAAATTAAAAGATAAATAAAACAAACAAAAGTAAAAACTGTCACACAATGAAATATAGTCAAATTAAATAAATGAATTAATCTTACAGACTGGCCATTGTTTGTCTCCTTCAGATCTTTGATCCAGCTAATAAGCGCTATGAAGTTCCTGTTCCTCTTGATTTACCATCCACTCCAGAGACAGATGAGGCGAAGAGGATGTACACAGTAAACGTCACAGTGCAGCCGTTTGGTATTCAGGTGATCAGGAAAAGCACAGGAGCTGTCATGTAAGTTTACAATTTAACAATTCTATTTCAGAAATATGTGACCACACTGATATACAGTGATGAGAATATATGAATTAGATTTTTATAAAGATGTGCGTGGGTAAAATTAGAACTGATAACCAGCAAAAATCTGCTAACTTGCAAATAATCAAAAAAATGTCTTTTGAGTAGCCATATGGGGGTATTTCACAAAGCACAAAATACCCCACAAAGCAAATTTCATTTCAAACAGATTCATTTAGTACCTGCATTGTGATTTACCATGAGAACAGTCATTTTATGTATCAATTATTACAACTAAAGGGCACATATTAGTTTCTATTTAAAAGCAAAATAATATACAGTGGAACCTGGTTATGTCGATGTCCTAGGGGGTCGCCAAAAAGCATCGAGATAACCGATGATCAAGATAAACGAAAATCAAAATGGCGGCAATATATTAACGTGCTTGAAATTTCTTTATGTACATGATGTGCGTTAATAAATGAGAATGTGCATGCACGTGTTTTTGAAGGGTTTTTTTACACAACAGCGTTGCCGCGATTTGTTTGATGAAGGCATGCTATAAAAATACATACAGTACATGTTTATCTGTCAGGAATACACCTGCCACGCCCCCTTCGGCCCCCTTCAGCGTGTCCGGTGCTTTCTCGGCCACTTTCTCTGAAGCTCCCGGCTTCAATCGCGCACATATGGTGCTCGTTTATCATCACCAGCTCCTATTTAAACTTCCACACTCTCACTGTCCGTTATTGTTGGTATATGTTGGTTCACGGCGGTCGTTGTTATCGTTCATGTGTATCCCGGTACGTGCCTTCCCACCGGCACTCTCTCAACGGCTGCGCTTTTCTTCCCAAAGCGCACCGCGGATTCCCCCCGATCCTGCCGGGGGTTCATTTTATGCTTTTGCTGCGGATCCCACGTTCTGCGCCGCCAAGCACGGCTTTCGCCTCCCGCTCATCGCATAACATTTAACAACAAAAGGCATATGTGCACTAACTAACAGCAGAGCTTCACCAGTATACAATACAACACCTGTAACAGCTGTAAGCCTTGATTTTTCCGCCACTTCCGCGAGTTCTTCTGCGGCTGCACCGAGATAACCGACGTTTAATGGCAAATTTTTCCCCCCTTGTGCTCGAGATATCAGGGTTCGGCGACATAAAAGAATCGACATAACCGATAAAAAATGCTAAGACAAAGCGAGAATTTGGCGGTTCCACTTCAAAAACGTCAACTTAATAGGGTTGTCGAGATAACTGAGGTCGAGATAAGCGGGTTCCACTGTATATATAAAATTCTCGTTCTTTTGTTATTATATGAAATTTGCTTCACACTTGTAATGCAGCTTTGGGCCATGTTTAGCTAATATGTTTTTATTTAAAAAAGCAAATATTTCTTACCATTTTGGCCTTGCATCCATGCAAAAACGTAGCTTTTGGAAAAGACCTCCAAAGTGTGTAAATGTGAAAACACAGTTTTTTACATTGCAGTGTGGACTGTGAAATGGAGGCTTTCTAAAAAATTATGCATTTTTAGTCTTTGCCTCAATGTCTCAAAGAGCCAGAAAGTAAATAACCTGCAGGCGGAAATGACACATACTTACTACAGGGAAGTAAGCGGGTTTTTTGACACTTTAGTGTAGATGAGCAACTTAAAAAAAAAAAAAAAAAACGATTTAAATCGAAATTGTAGACATGGAGGGTTTTGAGACAAAAATGCCCTTTTCAAAATGTATCCAGAATAGTGTATAGGGTATAGTGTTAATCCTCCTGGAGACTCATCTAAACCCATGGTGGCAGTTGGGTATAATTAGCACTGAAGAAAACAAAACCTTAAAAAATATTGTGCCTTCCCTCAAACCTCATTTGCATAATTATTATTCATAAATCATCTGCAAACATGACCACACAGTAATTTATCAGACTGCACCTGTGACCTTGTCAGTCATTACACTTTACTCTTTATTCAAGTAAATAAGTTACACAGTGCAGTACTTCATAGTCGCTCAGATTTTCAGGTCAAACTGTAATTGTTTTAATGATAGAGCATCAGGTTTTTTTTTGTTGTTTTTTTTGCCTCTTTCAGTTGATATTGTTACTATCATCTCAGTTTAGCTGGAATATTTCAACTAGAAAAGGGCATTTTGTGACCTTAATACTGTAGGGTTCTATCAGGGTTAAAACTGAATAAAAGAGAAACCTTAGGTCAGGATTTCACTATTTGCACAGTATAATGATGGCCAGCAGTCAGAGTATAACAATAACATTAGCATTCACTATACTTTCATTTGCATACTTTTTGTATATCCATTCACATATACAATGAGATGTTTATAAAGTGATTTTTGTATTAATTTGTCTTATTTGTGTAATTGTGTTATGTTTCCTTGTAGTTCGTAATTGTGCTGTTTTTTTTTTTTTTTTTATTAAAATTACTTAATATAGAATTAGTAAGATTCACTAGATTATGTTAAGTAACATATTAGACAATTAAAATGAATTTATATAATTTATACAATTTATAATATGCTTATGTTTTTTTGTTTGTTTGTTTTTGTTGTTGTTTGTTTGTTTAAAATTATTTTCCTGAAGATGGAACTCGTCTCTTCCTGGCTTTATTTTCTCTGACATGTTTATACAAATTTCAACTCTACTTCCATCACAATACATCTACGGCTTTGGTGAGACAGAACATACAAGCTTTAGACAAGACATGCACTGGCACACATGGGGCATGTTCAGTAAAGACCAGCCTCCAGGGGTAAGTGAATTAAGGATAACTTAACAGACACACACACCCTATACCCAGACAGTATGTCTAGAACTCTCCCATTCATTGTTCTGTAACCTTATCTTTAAAGAAAGCGAGTTTGTCTAAAAAAAAAAAAAAGTAGAACTGGAAGCTGGAAGAGTGCAAAACTGTTTTCCACATCAGTAGGCAGTCATGGAGCTGGTTATGAACTAAGGATAGAACTATAAGATAAAATCAGTTACTAAGACTGCTAGAGAGCCAGTGCAGGCAACTTGGAGAAGAGTCATTACAGTTAATCTATATATTTGATTGTGTACTATTTCAACAGGTTGTCATATTGTGTTGCTCCATAAATCTATCTGAATTAATTTGAAAAGTAAAAGGTTAGGTTAGCATCACAACTCAACAACATGGCACTACCACCACTATGTTTCACAGTTTTGATGGTGTATTGTAGATTAAAAGAATTATACTTGTTCTCCATATATTATATAATGCTTATGACTGAAGCATCTCAGTCTCCCAGTTCTTTTGTTAGTCATCTTGTTGCTTCCTCTGATGGCTCTATGTTCTTGGACAGAGCTCTGTTCTGCACAACCTTTGCTATGTTTACTCTGTTTATGATTCTTTGTTAAGGCTGATATATACAGTATATTATATATATATATATATATATATATATATATATATATATATATATATATATACACACACACACACACACACACACACACACACACACACACACACACACACACAGTTATATATGTAAAAAAATCTGAATTTGTAATGGAGTCCACTAGCAGTCCACTATGAAGCAAGTTGTCCATATTATTGTCAAAAAATGAAAAATAAGTATTGGTCTCTTGAAATAAATGAGCTGACAGAATCAAACTCGCCATGCTACTTCATTTAAAATAGCATGTTGTATTGATTTTCAGCATGTTTTTTTTTTTTTTTTTTTGGCCAAACAACACCATGAGGCTCCACTTGTGCAAGCACATTTGACACAAGAGCTTGATGAAAAAAGTCTAAGCCAATTTGCATGAAAGTATGAATGGGAATAGAGCACATGTATTGTAAGTGAGGGCAGCAAAGGGTTTGGGGATAAATACAAACCGAAAACTCATTGTTATTCATGCTATTTTGAGAATCGTTGTCAAAATCAGTTGCAGTGGTCAGAACTCATAATTATAAGATGTTATTAGCTGAAGTGAATTGTATTGAAGAAAAAAGGAAACAAGTAATGACAGTTTAAAATGCATTATGGAAAAAACAAAGAAATAAGACATCAGTTCATTTCAAAGATGACTTAAATATACACCTGCAAAACCAAACGGTTCATGTAAAACTCAAGCTAGATCCAGAGCATATTTATAATTTACAGTTGTTCCTACTAAGTAACTAAGATCTTTATCATTTTATATTTTTACAAATGATCAATATGGACATGCTGTTAACTGACTGTTGGCTGAAAAAAAAAACTGTTCCATTCCATCCCTTATTCACTTGGTTCTTTCACTCTCTGCAGTATAAGTTGAACAGTTACGGTGTGCAACCCTTCTATATGGGCTTGGAGCCAAATGCTGATGCTCATGGAGTCCTGCTGCTCAACAGCAATGCAATGGGTGAGATAAACACACACTTTATTCTGTATATCTGCAGACCTAGTTTGTAGACTACAGCTACAGTTTTATCCTCTCACGTTTACAAATATTTTGGCTCACAAATATTCCTCTCTATGACCATAACTGGTATTCAGTTTTACTACCTGGTTTGGGTGATAGCAACAGTGATAAGCTTGGACTTGAAGACTCATTTGGATCCAGTTTTAATCGTGCTATTTTTAGATGCAGTTAGGGACACGTGTGTAGTGTTAATGTGTCCCAAACAACCAGGGAGACTAAATAAAATGCTGGCTTTAAAGAGAGTAAACATTTATAAATATGTGATTGTATAACAAACACACATGTTGTGCTGCATTTAGAGACCTTTTAGCATGCGCGTCACTTTGCCAAGTTGTATTTGAGTGATTTTTTTATTTAAAAGTAAAATTTACCTCAGCATATATATATATATAAAACTGCAATCTAAAAGAAAAGAAATTGAGATTTGGCCACAGGAAAATCCTCTATATCCTGACACACAAGAAAACTATAAAAAAGTGGATTATTATTTTAACAGGTTTGCTTGACAATGAGTAACATTTAGGCTGTAAATATAATATAGTAAAGGTACAGTGTTAATTGTCTCTTCTGTGGACAACATTAAAAATGCTAGAACATGGTGCTGTGATCATTTTTGTAATTTCAATATTGGACCAAATGAATCAGTTATAATAACATACTAATGTTAATTATTATTTTAGATGTGACGGTTCAGCCGACGCCCGCTCTCACTTACCGTACTATCGGCGGGATCCTCGACTTCTACATAGTGATGGGACCCACTCCAGAACTGGTCGTACAAGAATACACTGCGGTAAGTGTGTGTATGTGTGTTCATGGGAACAGGATTGTGTTTACACAGCAGCCTCAAGGGTCTAAAGATAACAAAGCTTGATTCCCAATAGGGAATGACATTGAAAGTGTAAAAAAGATTGTAAGAGTCTGGAATTTATATCGGCTTTATATGGGCTTGTGCATGGCTTACTGAGATTTAGCAACATCTTTTGCTGTGTTTCACTGAAGGGGAAAGGGCACAGGGTGGAACAGGCATATTTGGTGTGGTTCCTTGTTGGCTATTTTCACTTCACACAAGCTGCTAGGTGGCCAGCAGTGTTGTGCTAGTTACTAAGAAATAGTAACTAGTTACAGTTACTAGTTACTTCATTCAAAAAGTAACCCGATTACTGTTGATTACTTACACCAAAAAGTAATGCATTACTGTTAAAAGTAACTTTTTAATTACTTTTTTAAAGAAAGTTCTTTAATGTTCCCATTAATGCCCTTTTATGCGTTATGGTCTATACAAACACAAAACTGACTTAAACACAAACTAATTTTTAAACACTATTTTATTTAAGTCAGACCAGAACAAACTGAATATATCACAAGGATTTCTGAAATAAATAACAAAACAAGCTGAATAATATATTCACAATCAAAAACTAAAGTGGCTTCTGCATCATAAAAGCTGTTGTGTTGAGCCCTTAAAAATGTTCCTTTCACAGCTTAAGTATGAAAACTATCAACAATGTAGAACAGAACACCAGGTTATCTTCTAGCTTCGTCGAGGCATGGAGTTTCTGGAGGAGCTTCGACAGATTGGAGTTGCTGCTATCGCAGTAGATACGACCTTCGAACCAGAAAGACACAGCTTACATTTGACTAAAAAGTTTTTGTCTTTATGCTCAACTAAAGTGAAATAATGAGCATATTTCCACTTTGAGAAACTCGTCTTGCTCTCGCCTTGACTCGCCATTACTGCCGCACAGACCTGAATAAATGGAAACATGCCCACAGTGCGTCTTCTTCGTGTTTACAGTGGATAGCATCCAACAATCCTACAATGCGTCTCTGCTGTAAACAGGTTAGACTGTAGGCTACACTTCAGACAAAATTAATTCATTTAAAAAAGTAACGGACAACACACCATACGGTACTTTATTTAAAAAGTAATGCGTTACAGTATTAGTTACTGTCAAAAGTAACTGCGTCAAAAAAATTTCAACTATTATTTCTTTGTAAAAATTAAACAGAGCAATTGCCATACTTTATTTAAGATCTATAAATATCTGCACATGATCATGAAAATGAACATCTTTATGCATCTTTATTTCTAAACTGGTTATAATGATGTGTAGTGTAATAAACACTTATGATTTTTTTGTGAGATACAGATGTTTTATTTATGCTGTCATAGAGCTGTCCTTTTAATCAACATATGCTTTTTAGTAGTAATTTAAAAAAAAATCCCTTTGCTAGAAATCCTGGCATGTGCAATAAGCAAAAATTGTACACAATAATAAAAAGAAGAAGAAGAACATGATGATGATGATAATGAAGCTGTTTATTAAAGCAATAAACTACCCATAAATCCCCACTTCCAAATCATTGTAATGCCCACCCTCTTGTGTCCCAATGCAGTTGCAAAAAGCTAACAAAAAAGAAAAAAATAAAATTAACAAAAACCTGTATTTACAAAGTAATCTTTTTTTTTTCTTTACTATAAAAAACTTTCAAGCTCCAACTGCTAACCCACCCAACATGAATAGACTGGTGTAATCTTTATTTCTTGTTTTTCATTTATTTTTTTTTTTCCTGTGGCCATTTGCTACATTAATACTACATTTAATTATGTGACTATTGTTTTATGTTTGTGTGTGTGTGTGTGTGTGTGTGTGTGTGTGTGTGTGTGTGTGTGTGTGTGTGTGTGTGTGTGTGTGTGTGTGTGTGTGTGTGTGTGTGTGTGTGTGTGTATGTACCAAAAAATCTGCAATGGCTTCATTCTAAAATAATAATTCATTAATTATATATATATAATTTTTATTTTTATTTATTTTTATTTATTTTTATTCATTTATTTTTTATTTTTTCCAGATAATTGGCCGTCCAGTTCTCCCAGCATATTGGTCACTTGGATTTCAGCTTTGTCGCTATGGCTATGTCAACGATTCAGAAATTGCAGATCTTTATGCTGACATGATGAGTGCTGGTATTCCTTATGTAAGAAATGTATAATTCCATTTTTAATAAAATTCCTAATTTAAATGTTCACATTATAATAGATGACTAATCTAGAACTCATGTACGTGTTAAGATACACAGTAACACGCAGTAGCACAGTGATACCCCCTGAATAAATGAGTGCTGACTGTGACCTTTGGTCCCTGACAGGATGTGCAGTATGCAGATATCGACTACATGGAGAGGCAGCTGGACTTTGTGCTTGATAAGGACTTCGCTAACCTTCCTCAGCTGGTTGAAAAAATGAGGGGGGAGGGCATGCGCTTCATCTTCATCCTGGTACACAGCATTTATTTTTACATTACTCACTGAGTTAAGAGAAAGATTTGATATGTTCGCTTGCAAAAACTTCCACATATTTTTTGTATATTTATTAAATTATGCTGGTGTACTGGTTTTACTTATACAATAAAGTCAAACAAGATCTAGCTAGTCTTAATATTATGTAAATCAATCATACTTGATTGGCTAAGCTAAAATCAAGCCCTCACTAACATTTACATGGTCATATTGGTCACCTGGAAAATGCAGAACTGCTTCTTTTCTTTAGCATTGATTTTCAAAATCAAAAATAGGCAGTTGAAGCCATCCAGCTTGAACAATGCGTTGCAAAATTGTAAATGCAATTGCTTTGGAATGATTGTGCATAACAGATACAGACACAGAGACTGAAGGATCAAATTCAAACGATGAAATTGGAAATCAAATCAAAAGGTTAAGGTGAACACTGTGATATACAATATGATTTAAAAGTTTCAGGTCATTGCTAGGGACAGTACATAACATAATACATTTTATCTAGCTGATATAAAAAGCAGTGATTTAGGCAGCAATTAACACCAGGAAAGGATGAGGTATTACAATAAATCACCACAGTGTGAAATGTTCATACATGTTTGGTGGATGTCAGACAATTGTAGATAAGGTGATCAAACAAATGTCATTTGAATCAATTCAAGCACAATCTGTCTTGCCATATTAATAAGTATGCCATAATTTTGAGAGTTCCATGTAAAATCACTAAAACAAGATGCTGGAATTCTATTTTATTTCAGAATAGGAATGACATTTTATCCTATAAACCTAGATCTGCATGTTTTTCCTCTTTTTTTCTACTTCCAGTACTTGCTTTTTACCTCATATATCCATAAAATAGAAATTCATCCCCTATAAACCTCTGACCGAAAGATATAAAGAATTTATTTATTTGTGTAAAGGTCAACAGAAATTCCTGCAGTATGAATTTTAATTATGAATTTTTAATAATTCATACAATACCAATTATGTATTCTGTTAATAATATCTATAATTATTTGGTTCCCACTGCAGGTGAAAGTGGCAGAAAATGAAATAATTTCTATATTTTTTTCTCAGCATTAGTTACAGTGAAACTTCAAGATTTTTTACATGTTAATGCATTTAGTATGAAAGTAATAACTTTGCTTGTATGTTTGTATACATGTATGCTTAATTCTGGCCACAGAGGAAAAGAGTATTTCAATTGTAGCACAGCTCTTAACACAATACTTTTTAACACTGAACTTCCATATTTCTGGATTTACATTTATGTAAAAAGCTCATATGCCATTATACTGGTGTCTCTTGATGAAATCATGTATTTGTAGTGTGTGTAGTATAATTAAGTAGCAAATGTTTGTTTTTCTGTTTTTTAAATAGCTTTTTTGTTGTTTTATTTGTATTTTTTATTATTATTATTATTATTATTATTATCAGGATCCTGCAATTTCGGGCAATGAGACCTCATATCCTGCTTTCGAGAACGGTCTTGTAAGTGACGTGTTTATCAAATGGCCAGCTGAGTTGGGTGATGACATCGTTTGGGGAAAAGTAGGTCATCCACATTCAAAATCTAAATACAAATGAACCACAATCGCATGAACATTTCATAGTAAAGGAGTTGGATTGAACTGTGGTCCACTTGTTTTTTTTTTCTTTTTTAGGTGTGGCCTGACTTACCAAATGTCACTGTTGATGAATCTCTAGATTGGGACACACAAATAGAGGTAGGCCTTGTCATTTATTTCCTTTTAAATGAAAAACCTGATATTTTAAATTTTATCTCACATTTTATCTGGTCCTTTTTTTTCCTCATAAATCCTCATCATATCAGAATCATCGATACAATGTGCTGTAATTGTGAAGTTGATAGAGTGAGCAGTGATGATTTGGGATGTGTCACTCGGTCGTAGATCCAATCAGAGTACAAAGGCATGATGGGAGCTCATCATAGCTGACCCATTGCAGACATAATCAACTGTCTGTGTGTCTGTGTGTGATTTATTCGTCTCACTCAGAAATACAGGTCCTATGCAGCCTTCCCAGACTTTTTCCGGAACCGTACCGCAGAGTGGTGGCTGAAAGAAATCACTGACTTCTATGCAAAGATAAGGTTTGACGGCCTGTGGATCGTAAGTTAACATATATGCTCTGTAAGATAGAAAACATTTTAAAAGTTAGAGCTAGAAGCATGCCATTCTCATGTACCAAGTATTCATGCCACTGTAATGCATGGTTGTCCACAAAAAGAATGAATGTTGTAAATAACAAGGTGTGTGTGTGTGTGTGTGTGTGTGTGTGTGTGTGTGTGTGTGTGTGTGTGTGTGTGTGTGTGTGAGTGTGTGTGTGTCATTAATGATATTTTATATAGGTATATACTTAAAAGAAAGCATGACCTTATTTTTAAAGATATCAAGAGAAAATAACATTTCTACATTATGTTAATGACTTATTATGAAAAGCAAACTTTCCATGCTGCTATTACACTGCTATTACTTAGTCCTTACTCATTATTTTCATAAATACCTACATTTTGTGTGTGAACCTAGTGAACTGCACATGGGGGCTAATTATGAGCAAACTTAGGAAGAGTACACTCCTGTAGAAACTCTGTAATCAGGCCAGTTGAGACAAGCCATCCTGTAGTCTTTCTAATTCTGGGAACCTTTAGAAAATAAAACAAATCTTACCTAAGCATTTACACTGGAGACTCACACCAGAAAAATAACCACATCCATAAATTATACATGCTTTTTAGATTATGTGGTGAGTCTGAAGTACAAGTCCATGTGAATGAGCTGTTACTATAGAAACAATAATGGATCAAAATGAGTAATATAAGCCTGCTGTTCATGTAACAGCTGGAACTACTGTTAGAGCTGTGCTGTAGAAAATTAATAGCAGCTTTATGTCCTTCATTGTGTTTTTTTTTTTTCTGCTATTTTGTGTGAAGGACATGAACGAACCAGTGAGTTTTGTTGATGGCACTGTTGGAGGAAAGTGTAAAGGTCTAGCAATCTTCGATTATCCACCGTACATGCCAGGTAAGATGTTTACATCTCAATAGTTACTTTTTAAATGCTAAACATAAAGATTCGTACATTTGTGCATGTGAAATGCTGAGATGTACATTACATACCCCACCAAGTATTGGTGAACTTTCATTGTGAATAGTACCATTTGCACTTTATTGCTTGGGATGCCTAGCAAAAAGTAGTATTATTTTTGTTGTTAAAGAAATGGTTTCTTTGATTGCTTGAATGGTAATTGTTCTGTAGCATTTAGTGTAAAGTATTATTTCAAGGATGCCGAATTGTACTCGCTCATACCTCTTATGGGTGAGTACATGATCTATATCACATAATTTGCACATTATATCACTTTACAGGACAAAAATATGCACTTTATAAGGTTCATAAAAAGCTGAAAAAAAGCTAAATACATCTTTATTCTTAAAGATTGTACTGGTAAAAATGTACTGGCACTGGAGACCTCTTCAATACATTTTGAGCAACCATTTTCCAATAGAAAACTTTAGATGGTTAATCATTTTATGTAATTATTTGTTCGTTGATTGATTGATTGCTTGCTTGATTTAATGTCTGTCTAGTTCCAGAAGTCAGATTGACTCTTTGAGAATATCTATATTGACTGATCCAAATAAAGATTTGCCACTCAGCTCTTTTGACATAACCCTTTTGATCTTAACCAAGACGCTTTCTTTATTTACAGCCCTAGAGTCTAAAGAACGAGGTTTGATCCACAAAACCCTCTGCATGAACAGCCAGCAGTTTCTTTCTGATGGCACTCCGGTTAAACACTACGATGTGCACAGTCTGTATGGCTGGTCTCACGCCAAACCCACTTATGAGTGAGTGAGCAAGATCTTTTTTTTCTTCTAATCAATTAAAGCTTACTGGCCTTGGACCGATAATAAAGTTAAATAGAAACAGGATGTATATTCTCTGAGTTACAAAAACTTAGGAATTCCATACTGTTATATTAAGTTTGTTTGCAAAGCATTGTCATTACGATTTTAAATGCATCTTAGTGTGCACTTTAAGAAGACATATGCATGACTTAGCTTTTAATGTGTATTAGAATGGGGGGTGTTTTAACAAAGAGCAGGAGGTAAATTCTAAATCTGGGGGGTTGGCGGGGGGACCTTCAGTATGAAAAGTTTGAGTGCACTCTGTTCTGACATGGCTCTGTACTGAGCTGACATTAAATAAAGCTGAGATTATTTAGCTATATTACATTATATGTGCCTAACATATAATGATGTGCAGAGAATGTTTAAAATGATAAGTGAATTTACCACATTACAAACATCACATTTTCCACCCCATCATTCAGATGAGGGTAATATTCATTGATTCCATTCAGCTATTACAGCACAGTTACACAATCACAAGTAGGATTGATATAGATGGGATCGTTTATGTAAAACAAGTAAAGCTACACACTTTATTCAGTGCTTTTTTTAACTTGGTAATTTGTAGCTACACATTCTCGCAGTTTAAACCTGATTGTGCGTGTGTGTGCAGTGCCTTGCTTAAAGTAACTGGGAAGAGAGGAATTGTGGTGACTCGCTCAACCTACCCAAGCAGCGGAAAATGGGCAGGACACTGGCTGGGTGATAACACAGCTGCCTGGGATCAACTCTACAAGTCTGTAATAGGTGTGTGAGCATGTATATACTGTATGTATGTATGTACTGTATTGTGTGAGTGTGTGTGAGTATATGTGTATGAAAGAGAGTGAGAGAAATTTAGATGATGGGGTGTGTGTGTGTGTGTGTGTGTGTGTGTGTGTGTGTGTGTGTGTGTGTGGTGGGTGTTGAGATGAAAGATGAATCACTACTTTGTTCCAGTAAACATAAACTCACTCTGCTGGACAAAGACGCCTTGTTGTTTTTCTCATGCTGAATCTATCTCTCTGTGCCCCTCCCTCTTATCTCAGGAATGATGGAGTTCAGTTTGTTCGGAATTCCTTATGTAAGTGACCTACGTTGTCCGATTTGATGTCCAGGCTGTTTAGATAATTAATTTGAATACAATTATTATTATTATTATTATTATTATTATTATTATTATTATTATTATTATTATTATTATTATTATTATTATATTAATGCCTACTCATTCAAATCTTACAATAGTATAATATGGTAATGCAATACACTCTTCTCTGTGGTACAGACCGGAGCTGATATTTGTGGGTTCTTTAACCCAGCCGAGTACGAGATGTGCCTTCGCTGGATGCAGCTGGGAGCATTTTACCCATATTCCAGAAATCATAATGGCAAAGGGAACCCGGTGAGCTCACACTCTGAGTAGAACAAGTGAAAACATTCACAGAAAAAGAAGGACTTTTCACAGTGTGGATATATTTTAAGGGAAAATCTTGCAGTTCTGTTTTTTTACATAATATTAGAAAGTTTGGTTTTATACCATCTGGTAACCCATATCATTACATTTGTTAAAAATGTGCTTGGAAGGTTGATTAGGACCAGTTTCCTGAAAAGTCCACCACAATAACCAAAATAAACATTAACAATAAATATGTTTTACTTTAAATTTGGCAGTTAAATGTATAAAAAATAATAAACAAAGTGAAAGGGAAAAAAGCAGAAAGAACCAAAATGGAACTAAAATGATTTGCAATAATCAGATACAGTATGTGGATTAAATATATAGGATCTGAACAATAAAAACTATTAGCTAATTAATTAACAAACCAGCAAATTAATTAATGATTATTGTATATAAAAAATAAGAATATTACACTACAATTCTATGATCACATCAATTGAGATAAAACCCTGGATGATAACATACAGTATAACGCATTAAGGAGTATACTAATGTTGTGAAGGTGGTTTGTACCTGTCACATTTAAATACAGTAAATAAAATTATTCTTGGCATATCATAGCAAGGCTAGGAAGCTGGGTTCAGTATGCAAGGTCAGTCATGATACTGTAGGTTAAAGGCCTTGCTCAAGGGCCCAAGAGCTTGAACCTCTGACCTTCCAAACAATAACCCAGAGCCTTGACCACTAAGCTACCACTTTCCTATATTATATTGTACTAATGATATAAATATTATACTGTTTTAGCTAAGTTACCACTTCAACATAAGAAAATGCTCTTTTTTATTTTCTACTGAAGTACAGTATATACAGCTGCCCTAAATGCCCAGGGTGCCATTTCAACTCACTCCATCGTACAGAAGTCCAGGAAATTCCCAGAAGCAGTGAACTTTACAAGGACAAAGTAAACACATAGAAAACTCAGTCGGAGAAACAAATTCAACTTTGAAAATTTACCAAAGCATTCAAAAACTGGGATTTTAGCATCAGATCAGCTAGCATGAATCATTGTTTATGCGAAAAAGGTATATTGTAAAGAGGAATTTGTTAAAAAAAAATGCCTCAGTGATGTTTTTGCTATTCTTTGGCATGAATATAAAAAAACTTGAAACATTTATTAATAGAGCATTCTCCAGCCTTCAGCATTGCATTGGATGAGTATTGCGATGTTCAAGATAAGCCTCAGTTATTAAAATTAAGGTAGGCTTAAGAAATATTCAAATCCATATAAAAAACTTTGTTATATAATGAGGCATTTAAGTTATATGTGCTGTTCGCACATCTGTTGAGCTCTTTGCTTTAACGTTATTTTTTGGATCTTCATACCGAATAGGTCTGTCACCCTTGCTATATACGATCATATGCCAGGGCTTTTTTTTCACGAGTGCATTCAAGATCACTAAAAGCTCAATAGCACACCTGCACTGCTGTGTCACAGAGAGAGAATTAGTGTGTGGGTGTTGGTGACTGATGTCAGAGGTCGATGGACCATCGTGTTGTCAGGTATTCACCATGACATTCGTTTAAAAAGTGACCTTTGAGTGAGAAAATCCAATAAACCCTGAGTGTGTGGGATCGATGTGGCGCGGTTGAATTTCCTCATCGAGCAACGCCGCGGCTTTGTTGCCAACCGCGAGACATCACTTTAATTGAATTTTCTAAGGCGATCTGCGCAGCCGATCTCTCCATTTCAATCATTTAATAACACAGTGGAAATAGATGTTTAAGCAAAAGAAACATTAAAGCAAAAACCCACGATTGATGTCACTCACAAACACTCTGGCCTCTTTTACTGAAATGCTGAGCAGCTTTGGCTCTAAATATTGTCTGTTTCATATAAGGACGCTCTTTGCATTACAGGTTTAGGATTTTATCATAAAATTGCAATACATTGTGCAAATTCAGCTTCTTTATACTGGATTTTATTACTGAAGTTGTCTGACTTTTTGGGGCTTGCTCAAGGGTCTATGTGGCAGCCTATTATTGCAAGTACTCGGACCCACAATCCCTGGATCCAAAGTCCATTGACTTAACCACTAGGCTACCACCTCCCCCTTAATAACTTATATTGCCTTTATACAACTGTACTAAAGACACAACTTTGGGGCTGTACACAACTAGATTAAGATGAATAACAGGATTTTATAAACTAATAAAGAGTATATACCGACCACCCATAACCTTATGGCCATTGATCAAGCATTAACAGCATTAACTTCTTCAGCAATTTGAGCTAGAGTATCTCGTCTGTTGGATCAGAACCTATGTGCATCAATGAGCCTAGGCTGCCCATGACTCTGTATCTGTATTCACCACTGTATCTTCCTTGGACCACTTTTGATAAACACTGACCACTGCAGACCAGGAACACCCGACAAGAGATTTTTTGAAGTTGCTCTAAACCAGTTGTCTAGAAACACAAGTTGGCCCTTATCAAACTCCCTACGCATGCCCATTGTTCCTGCTTCTAGCACATCAACTTTGATGACAAAATTTTCATTTGCTGCCTGGTATATCCCAACCTCTAACAGTTGCCATGATGAAGAGATAATCAGTGTTATTCGCTCATTGGTCATAATGTTTAATGTCATAATGTTATGCCTGGTCAGTGAATAGGGTTTTAAATAGATTAAGCTACAGTATGGAAGTGATAAACAGTTGGAATTACTAGTTAGTGCTATGCAGATTGTTATAGTAGTTACCTACATTTAACTATAGGAATTAAATACATATATAATAAATACCAAAATATATTGCATCAGTTGTCCTCAATCCGAGTTACACTTTTGTGTGCAATGTGTTTTAGATTGGATTTTATGGAATGTTGAGCAAAATCTTGTCTGAAAAATTTCTCCCAAATCAGTCCTTAGAAGAGACTGTCTTCTAAATATGTTAGAGAAATGTATTTAAGAGGGCAAAATGTCTTCCAGAAATATTGTGCATATTGAATACTGGCACATTGTGTATCTGATTACAAACTAAGCTCTCCCGGGACTGTGCATAAATATGATTTTAAAAATGTACAATGTCGAGAAAAATGGTTGCGTAATTTTATTTTTTTTTGCGCCCCCCCTGAGTCATACATTTTTTCAATTCCTTTTTCAACATACCAACACACAGTAAGTGAATTTAAGAAGAAGAGAGAGATACACAGGCTTTGTGTGCAACAAGTCTCAGTGACAGTCCTGATAACAGAGCGTCCTTATACTCCTGTTTATATGAGTTTGTCCTCTCCATGTTGTAATTAACTCCCAACGTATCATTAGTGCTAATGTGTCTGCGCTAGGAGCGCATTTACAGCTCGAAAGGAGTCTAGAAAATGGAAGGTCATCCATGTGTGGTCAAGATAAAGTTCATCAGAGAAAAGAGAGAGAGAGAGAGAGAGAGAGAGAGAGAGAGAGAGAGCGGTAGAGACAAAACCTTTGATGAATGTGATGAATATCAGAAGAGATGTAAAAACATGCCGAAAGGCAGAGTCTGTAGACAAATATGGAGCCAGAGAAAAGGAATAAAGCAAGAGAAAGAGATCACCTTGTTGACTCCTAATGTCTAGCAAAGTCATTTGCTGGTGTAAATTTACTCATCGATATGAGTGAGAGAGATGCGCTACCTTCAGACAGGCCTGTTTGTCTCCTGCTGTTTTTGGTGGAAATGAGGCAGCCTGAGGCCTGTGGGTGGCCTTCCATCACATTCAGCTTGTCGCTAATGGAGTCAGAGCCGAGTACATTTGGAATAATTCAGCCTTTTGTTTGAGAAAAGCGGTTAGCCCCAACCGGGGGAGGTCGACTGCATTCAGCATGTTATAATGTGGAAATATGAGAGCCATTCCAGGGCCGTGCAGATTGTTCGTGCTGTTCAGAACAGAGGAGAAACTATAGGCTGATAGATCGCAAGAGGTATAGATTGGACATAACTTAATAAACAACTCCAGCAAGGACAGGACATCTTGTTCAACTCTTTTGTAATGCTTTGGTGTATTTTACTCTATGTTGAGCTATTTCTAATTGCAACAAGTAGCAGTAGTTTTAAACTTCAGTTATGAGAGTAACTAATAGGTTAACTTGATAGATTTATTGGTCGCAGGAATTTGTTTGCTGATTCAAGGAATACTTAGCTGTTTTGAGAAAAAAGGCCACATACTTGTCATCGCTTTCTCTTCCCCTCTCTCTCTCTCGCTCTCTCTCTGAAGGACAAAGCAGATGTACTAAGTATTAAGTACAGCACACTATATGGCCAACAGTTGACACCTAGCTGTCACATATTTTTTTATATATTTGTGTATTTTTAACATACTATTCTAGATTTTATTACTCTTTGTTGATAAATGTTGTTAGTTTTGGACAGAAATATGTTATAAATACGTCTTTCAGAATTTATTCTGTCTGAGTTCATAGAAAAAGCACTGTGAAAAAAAAAAAACTGAAAAATAATATAGAATTATTGTATTATTGTATGTATAGAGAGTACACCTCAAGTTCCATAATGAAAAAATTAAATGCTTGGCAGATTGGAACTACTACCTTTTCCCAAGACACATAAGTGGACCTCAAGGCAAACCACAGACACTTGTACAGGGGTCTGGGTTCATTTGTTGTGTTTATATATACATAAGAATATGCTCTTTATTTTGAGAGCACTTGGAATGCTAAAACCAACCAAGTGTGAAGGCACTCTCAATTAGTTCCACCACGGAGCTTCACACCTTAAATAAAAAAATAAATAAAACCTCTGCCTTACTGCGGTGATGAAAGGTCCAGAATGTGTTTAGGTGTTAGCCTATTAGCACATGTTGCTCATTATCAGTTTTCTTTTTGTCTCCACCCCGAAGTCATTTAATGGCGCAAAGAGTGTATCGTGTCACACTCTACAACATTAACACAAAGCAGTGTGAACACTTGTAAATAGAAATTGGAGAGTAAACACAAATCTAGAGTTTCTACTTTTGCAGTATTCCAGAGTTTCCAAAGACATGATTCAACACAAACAAACAAACAAAAAAACCCTACATTTATGTTTAGAATTCCTGACAGTGTTCTGATATTTTGCCTCAACCCCTCATAAACAAAAAACAATCTGTTTACATATATAGATGTGTGCAAATCATGTTATTGGGAAGCTTATTAAGACCTTTGACTGGTTTAGATGGTGACATTAGCATGCAGTATTAAAACATTGGCACAAAGTATTACAATCTAAATTATAAACAGATGAGGTAAAATGTAAATTAAATCAAATGAAATGATTTGCAAATCTCATAAACCCATGTTTTATTCACAATACAACATAAAAAACTAAATCAAATGTTTAAACTGAGAAAATGTTCCATTTGAATGAAAATACAATAAGGTAAATTAGAATTTGATTAACTAATTAGGTTAAAAGGCTACAGGTCAGTAACATGATTGAGTATAAAAAAGTATGTTAGTATGTATGTGAAGGGATAAGGGCTAAAATCAATATTAGATATTCAGGCCCTCAGGTGTCTCTGCTTTAAAAACAGGCATGATTCTGCAATGGAAATCACTTCATGGGTTCAGAAATACCGCAGGAAATCACTGTCTGTGAACACAGTTCGCTGTGCAATTAACAAATGCTGGTTAAAGCTTTAACATGGAAAGAAGAAGCCAAATGTGAAAATTATCCAAAAACACTGCTGTCTTTTCTTGGCCAAAGATGTAAAATGGAATGAGGCAATGTGCAATACTGTTCTGTGGTCTGAGGAGTCTTGTTCAATTGGAGTTGTATCATTAAAACTAATTTTGCTAATTTAAACGGCCACATAGTATTATTTTTGGCCATTGCTGGCTGTGGTTTGGTTCCTGTTGCCTAACACATTTTTTTTAATGTGCCTGGTATTGTATTAGAGCCCATATACAGTACTACATAAAAATGAGCAAAACCAAGCATGTTTTATTGCACTGCAACAAAGTTAATAGTGTTCACTGCATTCATTGTATTTGAACAATCTAAAAATATAAAATTAATTTAAAACATTATTATGACTACTATAGACTTTATTATTATAAAACTGCAGGATACGTTAGTACATATTAATAATAGAAAATTTCTTTGGCTTTGTATTTTGTTGTGCAACAGAGACAAGATCCAGTGGCGTGGAATGATACTTTTACTACCGTATCTCGTGACGTGTTGAACATCCGCTATTCACTCCTTCCCTATTTGTACACACTCATGTTTGAGGCTCATACTGCAGGAAGCACTGTGGTCCGGCCTATGCTTCACGAGTAAGTATCGTTTTCAAATGATTACTTTCACTTCAATTGTTCTTATTCGTGCTTAAAGTTTAAAGTATATAGCAACATACTTGGTTAAAATGTTATATAAAGAAAATTGCAACATGAATTAAAGTGTAATTCACATACTCCATTGTATATCTCACTATAGCCCAGTCAATGCAAGTGCTTTTCTTATTTTCCAGCCACTCCATGCCTGTTCAAAAGTAAACACATAACAGGCATTGGTTTTGTTAGGATTTTTATCACTGTACTCTAGGTTACAGTTTGACTGTATGCATAACAGCTAGCAATTTAGCAACTTTTTTGGTTCACTTTTGATAAATGATGTTATAAAAGCAGGTGCTTAATACTTTTACATGTCGAAAGTATAGCAAAAAGCAGTATAGGAATATACTGAATTAGATGTTATGTTATTAGTAACTAATACATCTTCACACAAATCAGCATTACTAAATCAGCAATATTATTTATTTTTTTCTTATACCATTGTGATTTGCCAAAGGATTGTAAAATATAATTAATTAACTAATTCGTTAATTAACCCATTATAATGAGCAACAGTATACTTTCAAACATACTCTTATGTTTAATCTTCTCAGTTGTCACTTACCTATAACTATAACAGAAGTTCCCCAGCAGTCTTTTTTTTTTTTTTTTTAAGTTACTAAACAGATAAAAAAGCTTTTCACACTAGAGAGAAAACCTTAATGCACAAAAAGCTCTGTTCTGAAAACAGGTAGGGCATAAAGTTTGCTAAAACTATATAAAAAAATAAAGAACAAGGAGTTCTATTTCCATTGCGCACATTCTTATCAAGTGCTTTGACTGTTTGAGAAACCTTAGAAATATGAAAATGGAAAAAGAACAAAGCTGTGGTTTTTCAATTTAGGTAAAAAAATAAAATATTTAATAAATCATATGTACAGAAAATTTGAATATCGCATAACTATATGTGGACATATGTACCATTGCTGTTTATATTTACTTTGCTATGTTTGCTAAGTCCTTGAATGTTTTGAAAGTGTAGTGACTCAGCTGGGGATGTCACTTTGTCTCTCATATTCTTCAGTCTCCATTGATTAGACTAATTTAAATGTTCCACTTGTCCTAATCATAACCTTTTGTTCCTGAATAGGACACCATGCCCTCATATTCTCATATTTAGTTTCACACACACACACACACACACACACACACACACACACACACACACACACATCCCCAATGTTTAGATATTCCACATAGCTATTTGTTTCACTGTCTATTTTCAGTCAGATTTTATTATTCGCTGCAGGTTTGTGAATGATAAATCGACATGGGACATTTATAAACAGTTCCTTTGGGGTCCAGCACTGCTCATCAGTCCTGCTCTGGATCAGGTTATGCATCACACACCCACACACCCACACACCCACACACACACACACACACATCACCATCATTAACAGGGTATTACACACTATAATATTGTTGAGTAGCCTTTCCAGTATAGAAAGAAAAAAAGATTTTAATTAGGCCAATTACAATTAATGGATTCAATTATACTGTATATAGGCTGTACATGCTAAAGTACATCACCTCAGAGCAAAAATGGTTATCATATATTATTGAGGTGATTACTGAATTCTTTTTTTTTCCCATGGTTCCTTCAGGGAGTAACTGAGGTTAATGGCTACATCCCTAATGCTCGCTGGTACGATTACCACACGGTATGTTTAACTACATTACATGTATTTTTAAATTCTTAAACTTATTTATCCCAGTGTATCATCACTTTCTAGAGTTATACAAAAGAGTGTCTACCTGTTTGTGTGTGTTTGTTCTACTTGAATATTTTCAACATTTTAATATGACATACAGTATAGATATTAGCAATTGACACATTTGTTGCATCCATTTTCACTTCCTTTATATATATATATATATATATATATATATATATATATATATATATATATATATATATATATATATAACATTTGTTTAGCTTGTAACTTGTAAAACAATAGAAAAAAGGTTAACTTAAATCTGTGTTGTCTTTTTGACGTGTTTTTCTTGTCCTTCAGGCAAAGTTGCTAAATGCGAGAGGCATGTTTCTTACCATGCCCACTCCACTCGATCATATCAACCTACATGTGAGAGGAGGATTCATCCTACCTTGGCAGAAACCTGAGAACAACACAAATTACAGGTACAAATTTCCAACTCTTTTTTTTTTGTCCCCCTGCTGCAGTTTGAATGATTGGACACAGTTTTGGAAAGGCAAAAACCAAAGTCCATCAATTTACATCGCATTTTCATGACAAGCCCAAAGCCATGATTTTCAGGAAAGTGTCTGTGAAACTTTACAATAAAATTGTGGCAAGGCGTAGATCAATGAAAGCATATAAAACATTTTCTACATGTTTGAGTGTTCAGTGGCTTTGAATTTGAATTTTGAAAAAGAACTGAGTTGGTACAGCCTTGAACTTTCTTAGGAATTAGTTGTAGACTGATTGTTTGGTTGTCAGACAAATTCTTTTTATTAAGAGCACTGCAGATATTACATTAATGAGGGTTATGTTGTTGATGCACCTAGTTAGTTATTGTAAAAAAAAAAAAAAAAAAAACACTGAGGAATGTGTTAAATATTGATGTAAAATAGCTGTACTTACTTTTTGTCCAAAATATGATAATTGTTTTAGATGTAATAATCTAATTAAATACCACATTGAATACAATAATACAATGTGAAAATGAAAAGGGCAGTGTTAGTGGTTATCATATTATTAGTTAACACTGCATCTGTGAAATTTGCATAGACTGAATTATATATGTAATAGTATAATTCTTACATAATAAAATATAATATAATAATTTCTATTATTTTTGTAACTTTTTACTTCTCCAGTCGCAAGAATCCTCTCGGTCTGATAGCTGCTCTTGATGATCAAGGATCAGCAAAAGGTTCTCTGTTTTGGGATGATGGAGAAGGAATTGGTGGGTGTTTTCAACTGTACATATCGAACATTACATGATTTATACACATGGACTGTGTTTGTGCCAGTGAAAGTCTTTGTCATCCATTTTTCTGTAATGTACAATAATATAGCATGTCTTTGGATGATAGGATCAGTAGGGATTAAATAGTGTGCTACTAATTCAGTATATACTCTGTCATACTGTAATAGGAAATTAAGTGTGTGTTGGTAGGCTTTGGGGTATTATAGAGAATATAAATTAAATGGCAAAATGATTTTCTGTTAAATGTCACCATCATTCTCTTTCTTCCCCTGTCTTTTTTTTTTGTCTTTTGACATTTCCTTCCAGGCACATATGAGAAGAAAGAATATCTCTTGACATACTTCACCGTGTTTAAGGTACAGTAACACGTTAACAAAAAAAGTGGTTCTGTCCCATTTCCACAAGCCATCTCTTCAAGCGCTGACTATATGGCTATCCATTTTACATCCTTATGAAGCTGATTATGCAATCTAGATTGTAAATATAGAAGTACATTATAGAGTTAGTATTCATAGTGGTATACCATGGGTGAAATGGTTTTGATATAATAGTGGGTAATACCCATTTTGATGATAAATACAGATGTCTTGCTGTCCTGGTATGTGCCTTCCTAAGATAAAAAATAAACATCTGTAGACTTTGCAGTGTGCACATTTTCAAAGAAGATAGAAGGTGTTTATGCTATCTACAGGAGATCGTGTGTTTGAATCCCTGTGATGCCCTATGAAACAAACTAGCCATGCTTCCATGGTGGGAGGGATGTAATTATCCTCTCCCCTGTGAATCAAAGTGGCACAAGCCAACCGAAGACATCAGTCAGCTTGTGTATGGAAGAGGATGAATAAAAATTCTCTGTGTAGATTCAGCATAAGCATAAGCATAATGAAGCATAAGCTGCAGTTCATTGAGGTTCACTGACTAGTCTCAAAGCAAGCAAGTGAACAGGTTTGGAGAAAACAGGCTTAAAATAAAAAAAGAAATATATGGTGTTAAGGTGTTGGATAAATGATTATAATTAAGTGTAACTCAAATTTGTATTAAAAAAAGGAACCAGACACAATTATTAATAGCCAAACACTCTTCATAATCTTTGCTTTGCTGTTTTTAAGTAATTGTGATTAAAAAAGAGACCTTTTGGAATTTTGCCCTACATGACCACTTTTGAGAGAATCACACTGTGCATATGGCATCAAGCAGGAAGGCTCAAGTGAAAAAAAAAAAAAAATTGGCTTCAGAAAGAGGAATGATTGTGTTGCTAATATTGTTCGTTTGCTATTAGACCAACCCTTAAAAACATATGAGCGTAATTCTGAGTGCTTAACATTATTTAAAAATCCTAAAAAAAAAAAAAAAGAAAAAAAATTCAAAGCAACACTTATATCCACCACATTTGTTTCAGATTTTTGTTTTTCCTCGTGTTAGTCTGAGTGTGTACATAAGAGTGTGTGTGTGTGTTTCAGAACACTCTCTCGAACACAGTTGTGCATTATGGTCTTGCTTCAGCTGATGAGCTCAAACTTGGACAAGTAAAAGTTTGGGGTGCAGGAAGCCTCCTTATTGTTAAGGTGACCATGAATGCAGGTGGAGTTGAAACACCGCTGAATTTTACTCATAACCCACTCACAGAGGTAAGACATTGCTATAGCAATGACAGCACATTGTGTGTGATGCATCTGTAATTATTTTATATTATTTTTATTATAAGTATTTGCAGCAAACAAAAACAATGATGACAATAATAATAATAATAATAATAATAATAATAATAATAATAATTATTATTATTATTATTATTATTATTATTATTATTATTATTATTATTATCATTATTATTAGTAGTAGTAGTGGAATAATTATGTCAATGAATGAGGAACACATGCACATTCCATCCATATAATTATCCAGTTATGTGTTGGAAACACAGTGCATATAGCCTAAGAGTTTTATTTGAAATTAGTTACATTTGTTTTGCTAAAATTTTATTTTCCCCATGGAGAAAATATTCGAGCTTAATAACATTATTGATGGTCAGAAATTAGGTTTAAAAAGTCATTAATTAATAATTAATAATCATTAATTATTAAATGCATATATATGCATATATATGCATATATATATATATATATATATATAATTAAAGATTATGGTCAGTTGCATGGTAGAGGAGAATTGCCAGAATGGTCTTAGCTGCCAGGAAAGCAATGCTAATCATATAATTACTGTTTACAAATGCGGTAAGCAGAAAAAAAAAAAACATAAGAATCCGTTCAAACATAAATTCATGCTTTCTGCTGCTATAGCAGGACTGACCTTACTGGATTACTGCATAAACTATGTGTGTGAGGGTTTTATCTATGTATCTGTCATCATCCATTTACTGATTTAAAAATTCATTCTGAATTAATTAAAAGTTCACACCTTTCACCCTAGTCACTCTAAACAATATCTAAAATTTAGTTTAGTCAGTTAAGTTTAATGAGGCCATCCAGTTCTGTCTGCATGTATACATAGAAAAAGAACACTGAAGTATATTTATACTAGCATAATCATATTTGTGTGTATGTTCATACAATTGTGTCCTCCTCTTTTTTAGGAGCTGGTCATAGATGCAACGAGTAAATCACACACATTAAAAGAACTATTCTCTATAACTTGGAGCACAGGAATATAAAAACAAGGAAACCACAAATCAAGACCATCGTTTTACTTCACATTATGCGAATAGTATTTATAGATTCATGCATCATTAATGAAAAGAAATTTGAGAGAAATGTTGCCATATGTAACTTATGTACATGTTGAGCTTGTTTTCCAGAAAACATTCAAACTGTAAGAAACTAATTGTAATAAAATAAAGCAAAGAAAAAAAAAAACCATGGGGTCTGTTCGTACAGTACAGAGTGCTTCTTTACTTGAAAACTGTGTCTGTGCACCATGGGAAGATGATAATAATAATCCCTAATTATCAACAATCACATTTTTTCGTCCGACAACCTGCCAGGCTGACTTCATGCACCATTAGGTCTCAGCTATAATAATATGATCATCAATTATTCATTCCGCGATAAACATAATGATATCAATTTAGCGATGGGGATTGCAAATTGATTTCTGCTCTAATTGGCAATCAGCGTGTGGTATGTGAGGTGCGTGTGTTGGTTTGGAGGAGGGTGAAGGTGCCTTAGGTGGTCGGTAATGACGATGATACCGGAGACATATCCTTCCCAAGATAGTGAAGGTCCAACTGTGCATATAATTATTTGGTGTTTCATTTGGAGAGATGGTGCATTCGAAGCAACTATTCAATTAGCAGAAAACAGCAGTCCTTTTTCCCTGGTTGGAAAAAATGACATGCAGTTTGCAGGATTCTGAAATAAACACATGCACACACACACACACAGACCCCTACCTGATTGTTAGCAAGAAAGTTTTAATAAAGGCTCAAGACTTTAATTATTATGTCAAGAACTGCAGTGCATACACCGTAAAACAGAAAACAAATGGGGCTGGAGTAAAAAGTCAAAGTCAATAAACACACTATAGTATATAGTATAGTAGTCTTTATGCACAAAGATACAGTAGTTATTAGGACTTCACTCTTACAACTCAGTGGTTCTTTGGATAATAGAAGTTACTTTACTCCACTTACCTGCTCTTAAAATTACTCATCTGGTGTGGTGGGACAACCTGACACACACCTGAAGGTGTAGGTGGCTAATGTGCACATGCTTTATTGGTTGAGTATTTGCATATGCAATTTACATTTGCATTAACAGTACAATGAGATTTACAATCTGCACATTTAATAGAACTCTGTAGACAGTAGGTACAAATAATCATAGAGTTGCTCAGTTACATATTGAGGTGAGTTATAGATAATTAAAGCAATTTTGTATTCATCAAATTCAGTGAGGTTTTGCTCTCATTTTTTTGCAGTATAACTTCAAAACTCAGTCAGAACAGGACCAGTTGACAAGTGACAGTTCAGAGCCAAGGCCAGGAAGCAGACAAGCAGGTTTAACCAATTGTCTGCTAGTTGCAATAAGTCATTATTCATGGTGCACTATATTAAGGCTATGACTATGTTTGTCCTATACCTCTTAGCAAATCATCATCAGTTCACAAAGGTATAAAGGTCCCTCTGATTGACAAAATACTCCTTGTCAATTCAACAAGATTCAAGTGCATGACATTTTTGAGTTATTTGAAACAAATGTACAATAGCAAATTTCAATCTGGATTTCATTTTCTATTATAAAATATAAGCTTTGTCCATTTCTAACAGACTTTCAGAACCTACCAATGTAGGACTCCCTTAATGGTAAACATTTTAAACTAAAGTTCCAGAATTCCTAGCCATTATTTTCTGCCACCTTTTAAAATAATGCAATGCCTTTACAGTATATTATGCAGTGGCTTTGTTTGCTGCCATGTGTGCAGATATACATGAAAAAGCCTCCACATGTTTAAGTTAACCGCCTGAGACACGACACCAACAATTGCAAGGAAAGCTTATCGACAATGCACACAGTTCTTTCACTGCTTTTGCTCAAGTGATTGCCAGTATTCAGACATACCAGCTTAAGGTTGCCATTTACATAGACTTTAGACATTAGATGCATAGAAACAAGTCTTGTATATATTATGGGGAAACTCAAAGTGAAATCACTACAGGCTCACTGCCTTTTTTGTGTTACACACAATTTAATGAAGCCAAGATATACTAAAATGAGTTCATGATCATTTGTGTGTTGGATGCTGGCTATTTTATAACACTTTAAATTTCATAATTGAAGCTGTCAAATTAATAAAATAATGTCAAAGCTTTGTTTAAATCAATATGCTTTCTTGTTAAAAAAACGTGCCCCAGTTTAGTGAATCAGTTTAGCTAATACCTGTAACTCATATTATTATTCATAGAATATTCAGGCATAAAAAATAAAAAGTGAAAATGAGTAACATGCTGTCCTTCTTCATGCACAATGCTCCCAAAACTGGCTTTTTTAATTAAAAAAAAAAAAAAAAAAAAAATCCTTAGTTTTGTCTTAGGCCAAATACTAATTGCTCTTACTGTATTAACCTTCAATACACTCACTCAACTCAAATCTGTGTAAATCCCGATAGTACTACACATCTTCAGTATGCATATCATGTTTAATATAAATACCTGGTAAGTTACCAAACAATGTACAATTTATAGATATTGTTTTTACATCTAAACAATATGGTAGAAGGTCAATTTACATCAGAGATGTAGATTCTGCTATTCATCAAATTATTTCTTTTTCAATACCCATTATCAGGGAGACATAATTTAGACCATCTGCTTCAACAGATTGTATTAAACAGCTAACATATAGTTAATGAGTGAAACAATGTTCCACTTTGTTGGCTACATTTAAACGTTTTACTTTCCTCAAAGCAATGACATTTGGTTCTTCCTGGAAAACTGACAGAGCACAAAGGGTGTGACCACTCAACAATACAGTCTATTAAACAAAGAATTGGACAGTAGAACAAAGTTTTACAAAAGTGCATAGTTGAATGAAATTAGAACTCAGCAACACAAAGAAGTTTGAGATCAGTGTCTTGTACTTTAAGATTAACTCATTGACAGAAAGATATGGTATATTACAAAAAAATATATTACTTAGAGCTGATGGATTGGCATTTCTGTCTACCGTGTTTGAAAAAGTTTCATATAACTTATAGCACGTTTAACAGGTGAAATATACTGTATCCACTGGTTTATACTGATCTAAGAATAATACATAATGGCACTGAATAAGAAAAAACGGTGCTGGAATAAAATTATACACTTTCACCTCAGGGGCAATTTCTCAGTCTACTGCAGACTTAAAGGTGTGATTTTATGCTAATATTTGCTTTTAATCCTAAACTTACCTTGCCTTGTTTTCTCAATTTCCATATCCGAAAAGTCAAACAGCAGCCTGTTACAGCAGTAAGATCTGATTTTCCAACAAATCAAAGCAGACACAGGCTGCTCTCCTGATTCAACCTGCCTACATGAAAACAAAGATTCTTTGTCTGTTCCGACACTGAAAGAACAAAAAGAAGGTATGAAAGTGGAAGTGCTCACAGCAGAGCCAATTCAAAGCACTGATGGGTAATTCAGATACGCAAATACATTAGCCAAAACATGGAATAGAGACAAAGGAACATGGCATGACTCATGTCTTTGTCTATGTGTTTTCTATCTGTTGTATTCTTTTCTTAAGAGGGGTAAAAACACAATGATATCGGTTGTCAATTAATAAATAAAAAACCGCAATTTCTTGTTGGGTGGGTTTTACATTTGTTTCTAGAAGCCTTGTATCTCACATTAACCTTGTGTATGTTTCACTGAAGGTCATGTTAGAAGACTGTATAGCATTGCTTTGCCTGCAAGCCATGTGCATTTATTTCTGGGTTTGCTTTGGATAAAATTATGTGCAGAATTACTAAATATGAGAATAAATTATACTCTCATTCCCCTTCCATTTATAATTATAATTTACATATAAAATATCAGAATGACAGTTGAGGGGATGGGCAATATTTTAATATGACTTTAATCAGACAGACCACACTCATTTTAGGCTTCCGGTTTGAGATATAAACCACTGGACTCCTGTATTATCAATACAATCTGAAGATACTAGCTATTTTCCCTTACCGAGTTTGAAAACTAATAGAGATTAATGCAGAGTAGTTATGCTGCTTTTAGTTTATTGATTTAGTGTCAGAAACAATGATGTTAACACTTAAGCCAAATGAAACAAGGCTTAGATTACATGGACCTCATATCTTTAAATGTGCATAAGCAGGCTTCATTAAGTCTGTCTAGTTTGATTCTTTTCATAAATGTCCATATTATTGTTTCTTAGTTACTCCTTCAGAATAAAGTGGGCACTTTATCATGTTAACCCATCTCTTGTGTTCACTACATAATAACATGGTATATAATTTTATAGCAATGGGTAGGTAAAGTATTTTTCCCTGTTTATTTAGTTCTAGGTAAAAACATGTTAGTCAGTATGCTGCTTTTAGACAGGTTCAGCAGAATCATAATAAGCACAATAATAGCCAAAGAATTTTTAAAAATATGTACAAAATAACTAAATGCTGTAATACTATGTTATAAATGCATGTATACATACATGTATAACGTATACATATTCAAGCATTCAGATTTACATAATAATAATAATAATAATAATAATAATAATAATAATAATAATAATTATTATTATTATTATTATATAAGAAAAAGAAGAAGACACATACACATCAGAAGGTCTGACTGAGAAATCTGCAATGATCAAAGTCACTGAGATCCTACTTCCATTCTGTTTGGTTTAAATTAACTGAAGCTTTTGACCTGTGTGTGTTTGATTAGGTTTCAAACTAGTAACATTGCTTGGTGGTGTCAGGGAGCCACCAGTCACACCTGCCTCCAATGATCTCACACTCACTCAGCCTTTCCCTCCTACTAATCACCTACACCTGTCCTACTCCTACTAATCACCTACACCTGTTCCCCATTTACTTATCCCCTTTATAAGGTCCCCATTTCCCCTCACTTACGATTCAATCTACCAGTTATGACCATAGATCAACTAGACTTCCTACCTATCTGGTTCCCTGTGCTTCCAGGCCCCCTGTGCTTCCATGCTCCTGAGGAAGCATTCAATTAAGTGTTACCTAGGTTGATTGTGCCTATTTGCTACAGTCTCTTCTCAAGCTCTTCCATGTTTGTATGTTGAAGACAAATAAAGACATTCTGTATTACTACTGGTCTCTGATGCCTGGTCTATCCGTGACTGGTGGATTAGATAATTACAGGAAAATGCAGGGCTACAATTTTCCTAATACACTTGGTGGATGGTATACTGTATATGTAAATACTATTTACTCACCGAGTTCTTTATTAGCAGCAGTGTGGCAGCAAAACCACACAGACATGGGCCAGCAGCTTTGGTTGATGTTCAAGCAAACACAAAGTGTACACTAACTCAGATAATGACTCTTTATAATTGTGGTGAGCAGAAATGCACCTCAGAACGCACAAAAATTTAAACCTTTTAGGCAGTAGACCACAACATCAGGATCTATTTGCATCAGCCAAGAAAAAAAAAAAAACAAGGCTGCAGTGGGCACAGGCTCTGGATGGTTAAAGACTGTAACCTATTATGATAAATCTATTAAGTCACAGAGGTGGTAGGATCAGACTTTGGTACCCAACCTGTGAATTTTGAGATAATGAGGAACACAAAGGGAATCAGATAAGATAAGATAAGATAAGATAAGATAAGATAAGATAAGATAAGATAAGATAAGATATATCATCTTATTTTATCTTATCTTATCTGATTCCCTTTGTGTACCTCATTATCTCAAATCGTGGGTAATTGTGTTTGTTACCCATCTTGCTATAAAACTTTCAAATTGAGAATAAATGAGAATGGTCATTATTTAAGTCAAAGAATATGAACAAAAAAAAGGCAACAAGAACTTGATGCTTCTTGTCTGTAATGTGGACAAGTTTTTTCCCTAATATCCCTGTTGATGCCTCGCACTGATATTGCTCACAGTTGGTAGAAGGTGGTAGGTAGACACCATGTGTGCTCAAGGTGGTTGTCACAGCAGCAGCATTCAACAAAGAAAGGAGCAAAGCAGTGGGCAACTGACAAGTGTTATTGTTTAAAATGCTGTGAGTAAAGGTGTGGAATTAAAAAAGTAGAAGTACACCTCTGTGAGGAAAAAAACAGACACTATTATACTACAAGCCTCAAATTGTAGTGGATTACTTTTTATGGTTTGAACATGTGCAGAGTTAGGACACGGTGTATATCGGTAGGAAATGCTGAGAATGGAGGCACCAGGAAGAAGAAAAAGAGGAAGGCCAAATAGGAGGTTAATGGATGTGATGAGGACATGCAGGTGGTTGGGTTGAAAGAGGCAGGGCAGGGGGGTATGGAGACGGATGATCCACTGTGGTGGCCCCTAATTGGAGAAGCAAAAAGAAGAAGAAGACTTTGTACACTTCTTCATGGCTAACATAGTATAAACTATGAGTTATAGATAGTGCCCACTTTTTTGAGTGTGATTATCCTAAAGATTTTCATCATGGCATGGGTGATTACAGAAAGATTCCCATTTTAAAAATGCAATCAGGAAGTCATGTTTACGCAAGTTACCAAGTTATCTTTTGTGAATGTAAGGATGCCTTTAGTGACACACTTTGACAAGCATATGTGGGGATTACAGAATGAAGCAATGCAGAAAAAAGGATACTTACAGAAAGTGCTTTGAATCTTGTGATATTAGTGTAGCAATGGAAATGGCTTTAAAAGAAACCAAGCTGCTAAACGGTAGACTACACAAATCTAGTACTGATAAACCAAAAACACAAAAAAGTCCCATCTGCACACTGGATTCCTTGCATTTGCATGCTGGTGTAAAGATATATACTGTCATAATTGCAAAAAAGGCAATATAAAGTGGACAAAAAAAACCCAAAACTAAACTCAAATTATTGTATGTTAACACAAAAACATATGTTCACAGAGTTAAGCATTGTAATGAGAAAACAAGTTATTTTTTGAGGAATAATTGCCTGCTGCTGTAAATTCTGTGCAGACAAGCCGTGTGGATGAGAGCTTAGAAGGCTACTGGGCTAAAAACAAGTTGGAAGGACATGCAGTAAAAATTGCAGATAGACACTGGTTTGAAGGCATCATTAGTATCACAGGAAATCTATGAGGCACCTTGCACTATGTTCTTAAGACACATTTTTTAATCATGAAAGGGATGACAAATGTGACTGTTCAGTGCAACGGCAATTGCAAATTGCAAGTCTGCCAATATATGTTACCAAGGGAAATTATGCTTCTATAATGGGCCATGAATGGTTAAAGAAAATCCGGCTTGAATGGCAAGCAGTAAAGAAGCTGTCACTGGGTTCCATTCACCCGCAGGCCATATTGGAAAATCTAAAAAAGGCTTTTAATGATGGAATAGGCAGCATGAAAAATATTACAAAGAAGTTAGAATACAAACCTATTAGAAAGTCTGTGTCCATGAAAGGTAGAATGCTATAAGACCCAAGGTGAAAGATTACCTGTACAAGCTGTGGTTTAGAGCCAGCAATGATCTGTGAATGCATCAAAATTCAAGATTCATGATCTTGATCCTGTGATGATCTGTGAATAGGTCTTGTACATTGTTCTGGTACTAAAAAAGATGGAGCAATCCAGATTTCAAGTAATACACAACCGTGCGATGATAGAGTAATAATTCTAATTGATCAGTTGTTTCAACCTCAGTGTTCAAGTTGAGGTTGAAAACCTATTTATTTAGTCAAGCCTTTGATCAGTAGATTTTTTTTCTTAGGTAAAGGCTCAGATCTGGAGGGAATATGGATATAGAGTGTTTGGTGAACTGGGATATTTGTATGCTGTCGTCCCCTCACATTCACACACAGGTTTGTTGACGGTGGTGTGATGGGTCATCTCTTATCCCAGAGATCCCTCATGCCTGTATTACCTTCTGGTTCTCCCTTTTAGTTATGCTGCCATAGCGAGTCGTGCCAGAGTTCCAACTGCACAGTGACATTAACTTTGATACAACAATAAGGACACTTAATAATCCATATCCTTCTCTTCCTCTCTCTCTCTCTCTCTCTCTCTCTCTCTCTCTCTCGGTCGAGTTAAACATGCTTCTGAGGCTCCAGTGACCACTGTTCCTGCCCCTCTCCCCTCCGTGGATCTTCCCACTTCGTCCAGGCCTGCCTCTGGATAGTGTTCTCTTTGACTGGAGGCCACTCTGTGCAGCCTGGGACGGTTTCTCATCAACACCTTGGGTGGTTTCATGAAATTCCGGAGTAAGAACGGGCGCTTTGAGGATGGATTGGACTGTAGTTAATGTCAACAGTGACAACATTGTATATTTGCTTAAAATGGACATTCGATGCAACCCAGATGAGGATGGGTTCCCTCATGAGTCCTCTCAAGGTTTCTTCCTTATTCCATCTCGGGGAGTTTTTCCTTGCCACAGTTGCTCATCAGGGACAAACTTACTTACAAAGAACATATTCACTTTTAATCACCACATTGTCTGTGTAAAGCTGCTTTGAGACAATGTTCATTGTTAAAAGCGCTATACAAATAAAAATGAATTGAATTGAATTGTTTTCTGACTGGGTGTCAAAAATTCAGCAAGGCAGGTGTTGGTCAGGCATCCATTAAACAGCATGTAGAACAGTCACATTAATACACAAGGGACTTGTGGACCTGTGGACCACTTCCTCAGCTAGTTGTCCAGATAGTGCTACCTGAATGGTATCCTGTGCATTTGAGCAAACCATGTAAATCTTCCACCTACTTTCTAAAAGCCATTTTTTTCAAAAAAAAAAAAAAAAAACACATTTCAGCTTGCCCGTGATTACCATTGTTTTTGACATCAAGCAATTTCATCAGTAATTGTATGGAAGGGGCGCTATCACTCCGAACTGACCACCAATCTCACATGACCAGCCTTGGTCCACACATTGAAATAACATCTCTTTCTGCATTCCACCTGGACAGGTGAAAAGGGAGACTAGCAGTGACCCAGAGTTATCTGAAGTAATTGACGTTATTGTAAAATGTCAACATGGTGGTAATAACTCAAATCAGAGTGCCTTCATCTGGGAGAGGTTGGAGTTTTTTGTCCAATGTGAGTGTCTAAAGTGAGGGAGGAGGGTGATTATTTCACTGTCATTTTTGCACAAAAGGGCACAGTGAAATCAAAGATTAAAGTAAGTATTGAGAAGCTACTTTTTGTCACATATAAAACAGTTTGAAAATATGGCAAAAAGCTGTTCATCTTGTCACAATGTCCAAAACAACCCATCACCCTCGGGAGCTCACAGGAATTGTGTGCACATTCATTTTGTGAAACCTTCTGAGTACAGAATGCTTCTTCTTGCTGTTGATGCACATGGTAAATAGCTTTAAAGAATCTTGGAAAGTATAATGTTTCCCTATTAAGGTCTATGGTCAAGGGGAGCAACACTTGTTGTATGGGATAGTGCCTTAAAGAAAAAACAAACAAGACTGAGTTTAGTTTCCATTTACTTTAACCAGTTAAAACTACAAATGACAAGAATCATATAGAGGACTACATACAACAATAAAATAGTAAGAAAAGAAACATTCAGCTACAATCAGTGAAATACAAATCACACAGCAAAGGTGAACTGTGCCAAAAGAGAAATAAACATAACCACTTCGCTACCTATATACAAGCTAGCCTATCCAAAATTACAGCCGATGACACTTGGCCATTTGTCCAAACAGAGTAACGATCCAAGAAGTTATTTAGAGGCGTGCCCAAACTACCTGTCCACACAGTGCTTTTGGGAACAAAAAGCTATCAATGGGAATGTTCAATCTAAAATATGATTTCTATTACTTTAACCATGGCATTGTTGTTGGTACTTGTTGCAATAGAGGGAAAATGAGAGCTGTTACTTTAAGACTACTATCTGTGGGTCTTGAAGTCCAGAGTAAAATGTATTATGGGTGGAAGAAGTGTGCGTGCCAAAGGTTGTTCCTGTTGTGCTATAGGACGTCACGTATTTTACACATGATTCAGAACATGAACAACGCGGGGGCATTCCCAAAGCGTTCGACGCAGCTCTAGTTCCTGAAAGAGAACACGGTTATAGCCTGTGATATGGTCGGTTAAGGCAAGTTTATCCACCTGGGAGTTATATTGCACTGTAACCCTGCAAATTTATCTGCATGGAAACAAGTAAAGTGGTATGCATTGGCTAATTTTGTCTTTCTTATCATTCCCCAAACAAGAACTAATTACCTGTTACGCTGCCGCTAGGAAAAGTCGGAGCGGATAAAGTAAATTACTGTACCAAATGGGCTGGTTTGACCATTTCACACATTGGGATCTGCTAGAATAATTACACGTAAAAGTCTCCAGAGTTTGACTAGAATAGTGTTAAAACAAACAACAATTGATGAATACATTGCGCTATGTGGGTGGGAACGTCTCTATGTTAGATATGTTACCTTAGTTTCCTCAGAGAACGAGTCTCTGTGTCGCAACGCTTCGGGAACACTTCCGCAGGGTGACAGAGGTCTTGGAGGGACATTACAGAGGACCAGGCCTTAGAGGCTGCCACACTTCGGGTCGAGTGTGCTCTGACCCCGAACGGAGCAGGGAGACCAGAGGACTTGTAGGAAGACGCAATAGCATTGATAATCAACCTGCTGAGTGTCTGCCTATTATCAGGGAGGCCTCTCCTTGGAGGGCCATAGCAGATTTTTGTTTCGACTTCCTCCAGGGACCAGCTCCAGTGTTTTCACCGTACACAGCTGGTTTAGCTTCTCCTGGTCTGGGGCCTGAATTGGAAGAAGATAGAATGCCTGGAACCTAACAGGTCGTGGGAAGACCAAGGGAACCTTGGAGACCAGAATATATGCTGCTTTCAAGGAGAGCAGCTTTCCTTGGGCCCACAGGAAGATCTGGCATGCCAGCCTGTACAGGGGGCATGAACGCAGTTACCCTGGTGGTTGATGTACAAGACCACCGATGTGTTGTCCGAACGGATTAGCACGTAAAGACCTTTTGGATCTGGAAATACCTCAGAGCCAAAAGCATGGCTAGCATCTCTTGGCAATTGATGTGCCACAGTAAATAGGGCCCTACCCATAAACCCTCATGACCGCTCCCCAACCCGTGAGAGAAACATTTATCGTAAGCCTTACCTGACGACCGGGGACTTTCAGGACAGGACCTAGAGATAGGAACCCGGGATCTCTCCAAACTTTTAAGGCAGGTAGGCATTGGCACATGACCTTGATAGTACAAAGGGATTCACCCTTGGGTCCTGAGCCACCACTGAAGGGGTCTCAAGTGGAATCACGTTGGACGCTGCTGCCATAAGCCTAAAAAGTCTCTGAAACTGCTTGACAGTGAGTGACTACCCTTCACTGACCTTCCTGATGGTCGTAAGAATGGACACAATGCGGGAAGGAGAAAGCTGCGCACGCATAGCAGTTGAATCCCATATGACACCTAGATAGGTAGTTCTCTGGAATGGAGAAAGCACACTCTTCTTGTGTTCAAACAAAAACCCAGCTTCTTCGTGTGCTTTTTATAGCTTCCTGGTCATGACGTCACCACCGGTGACCTTGCATTCGACAGGTTGCACACATGATTCAGAGTGTGGAGAACGCAGAAGCGTTGTGACACAGCTCGAGTTTCTAAAAGGGAAGTCCTTATTGATAAATAAAGGTTAGAGGAAAACATCCAGATTTGTTGAAGCTGTCAGGAAGGATAGATTGCAACCATTGTGAGCAGAAATTTAACTCAACATACATACAAAATATTTAACTGTGAGGTGCATGAGTAGAAAACCACAATGGGTTCCATTTCCAAATTATCCAAGTAAAAGTATCATGTGGTCAGACTGAAAGTGCACATCCTAAAAGAAAGTGGACAATTTAAAATCTAAAAAAAAAATAAATAAATAAATGAAAACTACATCTTCATTTTCTAGATAGTATACAAACAAAACACATCCTACTAAATTGTTCCTGAGTAGCTTTCTATGTAAGATTTATGCAAACTATTCAACTAACAGAATCAGTTAAAAATTAAACTATATATTTTTTTATATATTTCAGTATTTGAATGCACAATTACTTGATTTGGAGGGTAAATTATTAATTATTCATAATAAAATCTTATTGCCTATTAAATAATTTAGAACCTTCTTTCCCCCCGGAGACCCACTGTGTCTCCACAGGAAACACAATGCTGTAAAACTCGTAAACTGTTTGACAATAAATGGTCGCTTCCTCATACAACTCCGGTTGTTTTCCACAAATGTGTGTTAGGTTATCAGCTGTCAGCTAGTGGAAATAATCGCTAATGAACAGTGTAAATGCTTTTACTTTCTTTTTTTTTACCATGCACAGCCAGCTCACAGTTTCACTCGGAAAAAAAGTAAATGCTTAATGAAATGAGTAGATATACTGGGTATACGGTTAATGCAGTGACTATATTGGTCACAACTGATGCTGAACAATTTCTACATAGTAAATTTGCGCAGCAGCCATGGTTTAAGTTGAAAATGTATGATCAATATATAAATCTAGACAGTCAGTCATGCAAAGTATAATATTACATAATTTTAAAAGAATTGTTTTTCCTGGTTTTATTCATGACTATGTAATTTATAAGTAAACTGAAACATATTGAGAAGTAAATACCAGAATGTATACAGCTTTGTTTTAAGATTATAAATTGAGACTTAAGATATATTAGCTTATACGTTTATTATTATTATTATTATTATTATTATTATTTTTATTATTATTATTATTATTATTATTATTATTTTTTTTTTATTTTTTTATTTATTATTTTTATTATTATTATTTTTAATCTAAAATGTGTTTATCTGTAATTCTGAAACTTCCCAATGCATTTTGTTTGAAAAGAAAATCTTTTTTTTTTACTTGTTAATGGAATATTTTGAAAGATTTATATCGGACAATGATGATATCAGGATGTTATGAAATATGATATTATATTGCAGCCACTGGCCTGAGTTGAGAATATCAGGAGCAGTACTTGCTTTGCTGATTGGTCTGGCTATCTCTGTGCTTCACACGCAGGCTTCAATGATAGGTGCAGGAGTGCATGCTGATCAAAATCTCAGGAAATGGACTAGCGATAAGGCGATTTGCAAAAATGGGTCTCAGTTGCTTGCCAAAAAATAGAATGTGTCCTGTGTATATATATGTGTGTCGTTTCGATATACAATGGATAATAATTTTATAGGAAATAGCATTATAATGTTGGTAAATTGTTTTTAAATATTAAGATAATTGAGACGGATTTGTTTTACTGAATAAGTGACTTTCTTCAATGGTATTAGGTTTTGCTTTATTTTATACATTGTCATAGACTAAATGAGAATGCAAGTGAGAAAGTGAGAGAGTATACAAAGATTGTTTTATGTCAAGGTTAGCGTTTATCCTTTTTTTAAAAAATCTGAATCCCAAACTACATCGATTGTTTAAATGATAATTATCAACCAGGTATTAGTATCACCTCAGCCTAGCCAGTTTTATTCTTATTATTTGACTCCAGACAAAGCCATCCCGAGCTTCAGGGATGCAGGAAAGCTTTTTTTCATTGCACATGCTGGCATGTTAATAGGCATACAGTATATACTATACTATACAGTATAAGCTATAATGTGGTAACAAATAATAGTCAATAGTTTTTTTCTTTTAACAATGTGAGTTGATTACAATAATTATGCCACTGCCTGAGTTCTCTGATCCGAAAAGTGTTTCTATAGCTACACATATTTAAATATTTATGACTGTCAGATAAATGACAGGTTTATAATACATGCTAGTCCTAATATGTCATCTTTTCTATAGTAACAGTTCATTCACAGGGTCTTGTATGGCAGACACTCCACACAATGCAGGCCTAATTCTAAAGAGCTTCTAAATGATGTAGTAAATATTCCTGTTAGGAGACTTTTATTTAAAGTTAACGATAATACCAGTCAAGTTGTAGCTCAGTGGTTAAAACATTGTGCGTTTAATTAGCAATTTATAAGTTCAAATCCCAGCACCAGAGCAGGTATATAAAGGATCTCACAAAAGTGAATACACCCCTTCACATTTCAGCAACCATAGTAGTATACCTTTTCAAGTAGCTATTATAGTATACCTTTTCAAGAAATAAAACTTGGATTTATTTTAAAGTAGTCAATGTGTAGCTTGTATAGCAGTATAGATGTATCTATCCTCTGAAAATAACTTAACATACGGATATTACTGTCAAAATAGCTGGCAACAAAAGTGTGTACACCCTAAATGATAACAGCTGTATGTTGCTTAACCTTGCAAAGACATTGCAAATGTCCTATTCATCATGTTTTTGTCTGCTTGACAGGACCATACAAATGTTGTGTATCTTGTATTACAGCAGTTAAAATTTCATGCTTTGAGTACAATTCTCTCATACTGACCACTATTTAAAGTCTTTGGATGTGGTAGTATTAAACTTTTCCTTCACTTAACCTAGTAGACCCAAACCTGTTTCAGCATGACAATGCCCCTGTGCATAAAACAGGCTAAATAAAGATATGGTTTACAAAGATTGGAGTGAAAGGAGTGGCCTGCTACAGAGCACTGACCTCATGTGAGATGAATTGGAACACTGACTGTAACCCAGGCCTCCTGTAATTGTACCTGACTTTGTTAATGCCCTTGTGCTTAATGAGCAAAAATCTCCACAACCACACTTCAAAATGTAGTGGAACATATTCCCAGAAGAGTGAAGGTTATTATAAAAGCAAAGTTTACATATGAAAGGTGTCAGGTGTCCATAAGAAAAACATAAGAAAGAAAGAAAGAAAGAAAGAAAGAAAGAAAGAAAGAAAGAAAGAAAGAAAGAAAGAAAGAAAGAAAGAAAGAAAGAAAGAAAGAAAGAAAGAAAGAATCAAACAAACAAACTTTATAAATTAACATAACTTTGTGCAGCAGCATTCGTTATAGTGTGATTTTTCTAAATGTCCAAACACCTATATTTAATTTCCATAGATGCATCACCCAGATATTTACAATGTAGCTTTTTGAACATCCACAGTTTGAAGAAGTGTCTTCCTATTAGAATATGATTTAGGAAAGGAAAGACTGAATAGATATTTCTGTCATTTCTCCTAGATAGCAATGAGATCAAATGCAAAAGAAAATCGCCATCTTTTGTTTAAGCTTCCACCCACAGCCTTTTTTGAGTGCTGAAGAATTCAGTAATATTACACATGGCTCCTTTTGTGTTACAGTCATACAGTGTGCTCAGATTTGCATCTGATTGACAGAGTCCTCGATATGAACTGAAACAATTCTCATCTGAGACTAACAGCTTCGTCAGTTCAAAAGCTGTGAATTACTGTTATAATTATTATCTAGGCCATTGTTCTGCACTGAGCCTCCCCTCGAAACCACCAGTGCTTCACCGTCACTCCCACCTATTCCATGTTATGGACTAATAACACTTCTTTCTATGAGTGTCTTATCTTTACAAAATATGATATTTACAAAAATAATGTAGGTTTCCCTTATTTTGCAAGAAATCTGCCTACACAGAAAACAAGCTCACACTTGAAATCATGTTCTTTATTCTCACAATCAGCAGCACCAAGCCAGAGTCTTTTTCTAATGAAATTCATACACACACATGCACGCACACATAAACAAGTCCCTTGTTGGTAATAGGTTTGGTAGGTTGGTAATAGGTATGTTTTTATAAAATATTGCCTTTTATTAATAATTGTCTCTACAATTTGCTTTATGTTTAAAAAAATAATAATAAAATTAATTAATTAAATAATTGTTGATGATGCCATGGTCATATTTTTTCTTTAATATTTTTACAATAAAAATGTCTTATTGTATATCATTTTTCTCCCCCTTATGATTTCCTTTAATATAATTGTTAGAGAGGCGAAGAAAAGAGTGCAGGCAGGGTGGAGTGGGTGGAGAAGAGTAATAGAAGGGTATCTGCAAGAGTGAAATGGAAAGATGGTTTGGACATTTGCAGAGGAGAGACATGTGGTATATCGGTAGGAGAGTGCTGAAGATGGAGCCGCCAGGAAGGGGGAAAAGAGGAAGACCAAGGAGGAGGTTTTTGGATGTGAAGGTAGATATGCAGGTATTTGGTTTGAAAGGGGCAGATGTAGAGGACAGGGTAGTGTGGATACAAATGATCCACTGTGGTGACCCCTAATGGGAGCAGTCAAAAAACGAAGAAGTTGTTCCCTTTAATCTAAAGCTATTTTCCGTCCAGAAATTTTAAGCCAATTCAAACATATTTTCAAAAGTCAGTTTTTTACAATGATCTATAACGTTTGTCTTTTTTTCTTTCTTTCTTTATTTTTTTACAGTAAAGAGTTTATTTTTGCATGACATTTCTCCTGGCCAATTTGAATTAAGCAGGACTAATATCATGTCTGCCAAAATACCAATTGGCATTATCCATCTGTTTGTCAGTGCCCCCCGGTTACCACAGTCACAGAAACTAATGTGATTTACCGGCTCACTAAAATGCTTTGTGTCTGAGCAACTTAGCATCATTTGAAATGTATGTTTTTTGGGCTAGATTCACTCATTAGAACCAATGCTTAATGTTTTAATGTATAAGTTCTAATTCTTTATTAAAGATGTTGTAAGAAAGAAAATTAATATAGTGGATTACAGTTGAAACTGTGATGTTAAGGGTTTTAAGACAAGCTTCTCTTACAAAGGAGTCAGTACGTGATTGTCTCTGAGTGCTGCTCACATTTCAATGTTCCTGCGATATTTAATCTCAACTACATGCTCTATTATTTGTACAGTATAAAGTAAAGTGGGAGGTCATGTATTTCTTGGCTGGGGAGATATCCCTTTTATAGAATTAATAAAATATTATACTGTCTGTTTGGTAAAGAACAGACCAAATAATTGTAACAATAATACCATTACCGTTAATTCAACAACTTAATTTGAATATTTGAGTAATTATAACCTGGTATAATTGAGCAGTCTTGCCAAATCACCAACCAACAGGTAGCTGGAAAGAACTGGCAAACAAGGAAAGCTAAATGGAGACCTTGGGACTTATGAGGCTTATGATGTATAAGGCTGCAATACCACACCCTAATAACCATAAGTGGCCTAGTGAAAAACAATGTTTTCCTAGGACCAAGGTGCATAAAGTAAGACACGATAACAAAAAATAACACAAAACACACTAGGACACTACAAGTGCACATGTGCAACAATTAGTGCAAAAACAACACAGCACAGCACCGACTAGTACAGACAATTTGCTAATGAATTGTCCGTATAATAATAAATCTTGAACAAATATACAATGAATATTTTAGCAGCAATTTGTTTGTGTGTGTGTGTGTGTGTGTGTGTGTGTGTGTGTGTGTGTGTGTGTGTGTGTGTGAGACAGTTCAGTCCCTTTGTAATGAGTAATCAAATGGCTTGCTAAAAATAATTGCTACACAGTCTAGAAGTAAGTGTCCTAATACTTCCACACCTTATTCCAGAAGACAAGAGAGTGAAGAGTGGTTGTGAGGGGTGTGTGTGATTAACCACAATGCTGTTGAGTTTGCAGATGCAGCAAGTTGTGTAAATGTCCATGATAGAGGGAAGAGAGACCCTGATGATACAGGAACATACGCACCAACAGGTTCAGGGCAAGCTTTTTTCATCTACCTTGAACTTCGCACTACACTTCTAGGACACTGATGGCTCACTGTTACTTTACTGACTTTACTGATTTTACTGCCAGTAATCATCATGCAGTTCTGCTTAACTCTGCACATTCTAGATCATTCTGGACAATAAATTATTTTCAATCATTCTATTCATTATCCTGTATATAATTCATTGTATATCCTAGATTATCCTGATGCATCTATTTTATCTGTATAGATGAGTAAGTACAACAAAATGTATTTGTTGTACTTACTCATCAACTCATGCACATTTTTTTTACTGTAATAGACTTTATATTTATTTGCTGTACATTTATCCTCTTATACAGTATATTACATGCTGTACATATATTTCATATTTATCTGCACTTGTCAATTTGCACAATTGCTACTGTTTGCATTTCTGGTAGATGAAGTTTTGAGGATTAGTGGTGGGAGCTGGGCATTCCTCAGTATTCTCAAAAGGTTTGGGACACTGCTGGATTTTCTTTTGCTATAGAGCTTGTGTTATGTGACCAAATGTGGTTCCCCACCAGGTGAACACCAAGGAATTTGGTTCTTAATCACCACAGAGGCTGTTCAGAGTAAAATGATAATAAATACTTTACAGTTTTATCTGTATTAATATAAATATCTGGTTAACGGTTGATAATGCAGTAAAAAAAAAAAAAAAAAGGCAAAACACTCTCATTTATATAATCCGTAATGCAAATTTTAATCTTCCAAATTCCTCAATTTCAAGTCCATAAGATAATTTTCTCTTGTTTTGCTTACCTTTAAAAATTCCCCACTTAGCTTTCACAAACTCATGGTCAACAATATTAACCGTACAGGACTGTTAATGACAGGGTTGCCAGATTATGCTAGTAAAAAACAATCTTTAGTCACCAAGATCCTGTTTTAATTGCACATTATCTAAGTCTATCACCCTTCTGCTAAATGAAAAAGTCTAATTGTAGCCATTGTGAATATGACTGCCAGTCGACGGCGCGCACACTTCTGGTAATCCCACTTCCGGCGCTGCATCGGTGTATAAATAGGCGCCAGCTTCTTTTATCCCTTCGCCATATTGTCTCTTCGGCGTCGTGTTTGTTTTGAGACCTTCCTGCCGTTTTTTTGTTGTGGAATATTTTTACTCTCATTTTGGATCTCTCGTTTTTTTCCGGACTAGCTTTATTTCGGATTCGGACGGCTGTTTTTTGTTTTTTCTTTTGCCGGTTCTTGGTTGTTTGTTCTTTCAGACAGCTTCCAATCTCATCTGCCCTGGGTCCCCAGGTTTGAGGTTTAGTTTTTGCCTTTTCCTGCTCTCTGTCTTTTGGTGCTCTAATATCTTATTTTTTGGCATGTTTGTCACACTTGAATGTTTCAGATCATAAAACTAATTTAAATATTAGTAAAAAAAAATTGTAAAACTGAACACAACATGCAGTTTTTAAATGAAGGTGTTTATTATTGAGGGAAAACTTAATCCAAAACTACATGGCCCTGTGTAAAAGTGTTTGCCCTCTAAACCTAAAAACTGGTTGGGCCACCCTTAGCAGCAACAGCTGCAATCAAGAGTTTGCGATAACTTGCAATGAGTCTGTTACATTGCTGTGGAGGAATTTGGTCCACTCATCTATGCAGAATTGTTGTAATTCAGCCACATTGGATGGTTTTCGAGCATATGAACCGCCTTTTTAAGGTCATGCCACAGCATCTCAATAGGATTCAGGTCAGCTCAGGTCTTTGACTAGGCCACTTCAAAGTCTTCATTTTGTTTTTCTTCAGCCATTCAGAGGTGGACTTGCTGGTGTTTTTTGGATCATTGTCCTGCTGCAGAACCCAAGTTCACTTCATCTTGAGGTCACGAAAAAATGGCCGAACATTCTCCTTCAGGATTTTTTTGTTAAACAGCAGAATTCATGGTTCCATTTTTCACAGCAAGTCTTCCAGGTCCTGAAGCAGCAAAACAGCCCCAGACCATCACACTACCACTACCATATTTTACTGGTGGTATGATGTTCTTTTTCTGAAATGCGGTTTTACTTTAACACCAGACGCAATGGGGCACACACCTTCCAAAAAGTCCAACTTTTGTCTCGTCAGTCCACAGAGTATTTTCCCAGAAGTCTTGGGGATCATCAAGATGTTTTCTGGCAAAACTGAGGCGAGCCTTTATGTTCTTTTTGCTCATCATGCCATACTGACCATTCCCTGCCAAGTGTGTCTGGGTACCATGAGCGTGCAGGACAGAGGAGCCGAAAGTGGCTCTGACGTCGAGGTCGTAAAACCTGATGCAGGTCAAAGGTGTGGACCAGTAGGGGAACCCCCCCAGACCAGGCCATAGAGGCCGCCATACTCCAGGTTGAATGAGCCTTGACTCCGAAAGGAGTGGGAAGACCACAGGACTCATAACATGTGGTAATATCATCCACTATCCATCTGCTGAGAGTCTACTTATTGACAGGAAAACCTTTCCTGTAAGGGTCATATCCGACAAACAGTTGCTCCTAATTTCTCCATGGACTCATCCTGTGGAAGGATGTATCCAGTGCTCGCACTGGACACAGTCGATTTAGCTTTTCCTGGTCTGGAGCTAGGAAAGAATGAGGGCACAATGCAATTCTTTGGATGATGTGGTTAGGTCTTTTGTGACCTCTTGGCCCCTCCTGGGAAGGTTCTTCACTGTTCCATGTTTTTGCCATTTGTAAATATTTGCTCTCACTGTGGTTTGCTGGAGTCCCAAAGCTTTAGAAACAGCTTTATTACATTTTCCAGATTGATAGATCTCAATCACTTTCTTATTTGTTTCTGAATTTATTTGGATCTCGGCATGATGCCTAAACCAGGAAGCTACAAAATGGCTGAGCGAAGGTAGTGACATTAGCTTCTGAAAAATGAGAAGGTAAGCACCACGGGGATGCAGGGAGTATGGACTTTTGACGCAGCGTCTCCTACCCTCTGGGAACTAAGGTTACATATGTAACCTAAAGACGTTCCCTTTCAGTACCTCGAGCTGCGTCAAAATGCTTTGGGAAGGAGTGTCCAATCATGCCATACTGACCATTCCCTGCCAAGTGTGTCTGGGTACCATGAGCATGCAGGACAGAGGAGCCGAAAGTGGCTCTGACGTCGAGGTCGTAAAACCTGATGCAGGTCAAAGGTGTGGACCAGTAGGGGAACCCCCGCAGACCAGGCCATAGAGGCCGCCATACTCCAGGTTGAATGAGCCTTGACTCCGAAAGGAGTGGGAAGACCACAGGACTCATAACATGTGGTAATAGCATCCACTATCCATCTGCTGAGAGTCTACAGAGAGAGCCTGTAGGTCCCCAATTGTTTTCAGGGAGGATATCACCAAAAGAATACTGACAGGTTCCTGAGCAAAAGCCTCGAAGGAGGGCTCAGATAGAGCTGCCAACACAGATAGATGGCCAAATCCCATGCACTCTGGGTCGTATCAGCCTCTAGGTGCCGCATAGGAAACGTGTCACAAGAGGGTGTTTCCCCAGCAACTGCCCTGCAGGTGGGGTACAATAAGCCTCAGCGAGAGCGGGACCTGAGCGGAGAGTGCATTTTGCCATACGGCTACAGCATGGACTAAAGTCAACTGAGCATGCTCAACTCCCAAGAAAACAACACAAAGCTCATGTGTGTGTGTGTCAGGGGCAAGGAGGGACACACATGCGACAGTTTGTTTGCTTTTTGGCCATGCTGCACAGACTCACACACAAAGTGCTTACCTAAACAAAAGAAGCTAATGTCGCTACCATCACTCATTTTGTAGCTTCCTTGTTCAAGCGACATCGATGACGTTGTGTATTTGTTCAACTGTGTAAGTTATTATCATAGCTATGGTATATATATGATATATAATGTATGTGTATATTGTTGACTGCTAACCACTGATTACAGGTTTAGTTTAAAAATGTTTAGTTTAGTCTAGAACATACAGTTAGGCTGAATTTGTTTGATTATCTTATTTAAAGCTTTGTAGTTATTAATGTAATCCTGTACCATCATAAGCTATGGTCTTCCTGCTACTAATGCTTAACAGCACACACATCATTAAAACATATGTAAAGATAGATAGATAGATAGATAGATAGATAGATAGATAGATAGATAGATAGATAGATAGATAGATAGATAGATAGATAGATAGATAGATAGATAGATAATTATTTTAATTACAGTTTATTATTAAATAGATTTTCCACATTTATTTTTTGTTTATTAATATACAGTTATATGTTTGGTAGATATATAGTCAGTTTTTACACAAATTGTGAATTCAAATTTATGTGTAAGCATCAAATTGAACAAAAATTCTAAAAATAGAGGTCAGAAGACCTGAGTTCTAGCAGTCTTAAAATGCACCACCAGGGCATGTAGTTTGATTTGAATTGGCTTTCTAGTTCTTTTATAAACCTGGCACTTCAAACTGTGCTGCGTGCCCAGAGTCAGATTTCATTAATGCCTGTGTCTGTGTGTATGTGTATGGTGTAAGCATGATTTAGGGCAATCTATATAATAACACAAAAGGCAGCACCACACACAAAAGTGCCACAAAAACAACAGCTTTCACAAACATATTTTTAGAGTGCACATAGGAAATGGAATTGCGATGTAATTAATCGCCAAACACATCTGCCAGCCACACAAATCCATAAGGTGTGTTAGAGGTTGCTTAGCACAGTAATCACTATAATCATCATGCCAGGTTTTTATCCCACCAAATGGACATGTGCTATTGAGGCTCGATCATTTCTAGTGCTGCAGAAACATTTTGGGTGGTGCATTACACTAAAATGAACAATACTACTACTACTACTAATAATAATAATAATAATAATACAATTAAATAAACAAATAAAACACTTATGGTGTTTACAATTTGGTAAGGGAAGGCTATAAGTCTAAACCCAGAACTTCCAAAATACGGCACTTCATTTATAAAAATTTGCTTGGAATGTGACGCAATTGTATTTTTGTATTAGAGCTTTTTAGTGTAATGTATTTTAATTGAAAAAATGAAAAAGTGCCTTCAGTTTTTATGCTTTCATTCCTTATTTTTATCTGCTTTGTGAACCTTACCTTAGCTCAGCTCTTCATGGCTACATTTTTTTTTTTTTTTTTTTTTTTTTGGGGGGAATATATTCCTTAAAATTTTGGAGTGTGGTTGTGAATATTGAGTCCATTCATTTACAGGTACTGATGTAGAGTGAGGAGGCCTGGAGTGCACTCAGCATTCTTATTCATCACCAAAGTATCTTCATGGAGCTTTTGCACAAGGGTATTACCATGCTGAAAAAGGTTTGGGTCTCTGAGTTAAACTGAAGTGATTTAAATTCTACCAAAGTTACTGCCAAAGACATGTACATGTCTATTTAAAAGATTATTTGTAAAATGTAATTTTCTGTTAAATTATTATTGTTTAAATAAATAATAACTTTACCGTCACCATTTAACTTTAATTTAACATTCCCTATACTCACTTTCCTCCTGAGTCTCACAAATGTTTGGATGATTGTTTTTTAGATTCTTCTTTATTTTTATAGATAACAGTGTGCCATTCAGTGGCGGGCCGTGCATTTGGTACCTCGTATTCTGGTAGGCGTCTGCTAAATGCCGCAAATGTAAATGTAAATCTAGAGCAGTTCAGAATCAATATTTGTCTAATAACCTGAGAAAAACATAAATATTTAAATAAAATGCAACCTACTCACCAGATATGCATAGTCATAATTTGCACTGCTCCTCAGACGCTGTACTCCAGTGGTACCACTCATTCACTGGTCTGGAAGTGGCAAACAGACCCTTTCCCGGGTTCTTCTCACAACTACACAAACAAACAAACAAACAAAAAGAAATAAAGAAATTAAAAATGAAAATAAAATAAGAGAAAAGTTAAAATTAGGAAAGGAGGAAGAGAAAGGAAAAGAAGAAGGAGAGAAAGGAAGGAAAGGCAGCTTAAACTTCAAATTAATCACATCCTAACTGAGAAATCGTCATTCGCAGTCAAATTTCTCCCAAATTCGCTCCACCACATTGAGGATGGAGCCGCTTTCTCAATGGGTCCGGGTCTCAACCCCTGTCTCAACAGGGTTTCTGCTGCTTTGTTCAACCGTCCCAGGATGAATGTGGCTCTCAAGGAAATGAGCTTCCTTTGGGCCCACAGAAGGATCTGGTCTGCCAGCCTGTACAGGGGGTGTGAATGCAGACCCCTTGGTGGTTCATGGTGGTTGATCAACACATAGTGACCTCTGAGGTCCGGGAGGAATTGCTTTAATGCTAGAAGCGTGGCTAGCATCTCTAGGCAATTGATGTGCCATAGTAGGTTAAGGCCCTTCCCATAGACCCCGTATGGGACGCATTTGTCATAAGCATTATGGGACAACCGTGGACTCTTAGCACAGGGCCTAGACATGGGAGAGTCCCCACATAGGACAGGGGACTCTCCAAACATCTAAGGCAGTTAGGGCTCGCCACGTGACCTTGATCATATGGAGGGGATTTCCTTTCCATGAGAACCCTTGGGTCCTGAGTCACCACTAAGGGGACTCATGCGCAAGAGGCCAAGTGGAATCACATTGGACGCTGCTACTATAAGCCCTAGCAGTCTCTGGAACTGCTTGACAGTGGTTGACTGCCTTTGTCTGACCTTTCTGACGGCCATAAGGATGAACACAATGCGGGCAGGAAAAAAGTTGTGCATGCATAGTAGTCAAAACCCAGTGGTGGGCGGTCAGTGCCAGCAAAGCCTTCTCTGCTGGCCTCAACACTATCAGAAGCACTGACCTAAATTTACACCGTAAATTCTATTTGTTAAATGAAATTGTATTAATTTATTCCCAACAGTTTTTTTCTCTTCATTTTGTAGCGTTTCTCTTGGCTGCACTGCTTCCAGTATATGTATGGGGAGGTTAGATATTTTGTCCAATCAGATTTTAGCCTCTATGTGCTGCCATGTCAATCTAATCTGCCCAGGGCCTTCAAGTGGTAGTACTGGCCTTTTTACCTTAGTCTCAATGAGAAAGGAGTCTGTTTCTTTAACCAATCAGATTTCAAATTCGCCTCACAGGGCCAGCTAGCTGGCCCAGAATAGCATTAGCATTTTTCCGTCCTCTGATTGGTTGGAAACTGTTACAGCCAAGTTTAATTGGCAAAACATGTCTGTAGCGCTCTGCACACATTAATACATCTGAGTTAGACTTTGTTATGCCTATGGAGGAAGAGAAATTGATTTGGTCTCTAACATTCTTAAAAAAGAATTTTCAAGAAAAGCTAGACATCGAGAGATCGCCAATCCCTGATTGTCTCAGCCTGGGAAAGGGTTTGTTTGCTACTTCCAACCAGTGAATACAAGCGGTACCACTGGATTACAGCCTCTGAGGAGTGGTGCAAATTATGAGTCTGCATCTCTGCTGAGAAGGTTGTACTTTATTTACATTTTTTATGTTTTTGTCATGTCATTAGACAAATATAAAATCTGAACTGCTCCAGATGATGTAGGTGGCACAGTTGACGTTGTAGTGTAGAGGTTTGAAGCTTGCTTTAGTAAAAATGTTCTGACCCTCCATATGCGGAATGCCTCTCTCTCTGTAATGCCATGCGTTGTTATAATTGCGTTTTTGTATAGTATTGATAGTTTCTATAATTGCAATGGGATAAGGGTGGTATTAAAAAGTGGATTAAGTCAGGTAAGTCCCCACTAAAGACCCAGGTACCAAATGGACATCCGCTAATGTCGAAACCTATATGACACCTAGATAAGTGGTTCTCTGTAAAGGAGAAAGCACACTCTTTTTGCCCTTTCGCAAAAACCCCAGCTCCTTCATTTGAGAGAGCACTACGTCTCGATGCCGGACCTCTAACTGCTCTGCTCGAGCTAATATCAACAAATCGTCGATATAGTTTAGGATGTGGATGCCCTGAAGTCTTAGGGGAACCAGAGTCGCATCCACACACTTTGTGATATTTCGGGTGAGAGTGAAGAACAGAATATTGTTAAGCTTTGGCCCCGAAAGTGAACCTCAGGAACTTCCTGTGAGAGGAGAGGATGGATACATGAAAGTATGGCTGGGATGCCCCTTTTAGGGCTGGAAAAGAGGGCAAATTCAGTACAATTAGGCAGTTTTGTAATCTTTTCCGTCCTCGTCTTTTTCTTCGCCTCATAGTGGTAGCGGAGCATTGTTGCGTTGCACCATGACGCCCCTACCTGTCCATCTCTTCACTACACCAGCGCCCTCTCACTCAGCCTGGGAGGCAGAGATGAGCAGGAAAAGCTTCGACTTGCACCCCTGATGTTCTTGCTTTAGCTTTTCACCATTGCATCAATACAGATCACTACACAACCATGATCTTAGAGCCTGTCTTGATTTAAAGGGGCAGGCAGAGAAATGCTTCACCCAGGACCTGGAACCTCACTCCATGTGCTTTTTATAGCTTCTTGGTTGTGACATCACCCCGCCGGTGACGCCCGTGCTTTCTATTGGAAGCGTTCCAAAAGCATTGTGATGCAGCTTGAGTTCCAGAAAGGGAATTCAGATTGGTTTAAAGTGAGAGCATGCATCTATATAAAATGCTAAACTGGAGGATTTAAAATACGGATTGATAAGTAAGTAGTAGTTAAGTACTTTAATTCTTTTCATCTTTCCTTTCCTTTTTTTTCCCCGCTTTCATTCAACAAAATGCCTAATGAAACCACTTAATAGTCATTAATGTGGTTTATTTTTGTTGTCATGACTGACATTTGCAATTTTTAATGAGAACATAATTGGATATATACATTTTCTGAATCATTGTAGTAGTAATTAAACAGTGATTAGACAAGCAACCTCCCACACAAAATCATACGCGCACACACACACACACACACACACACACACACACACACACACACACACACACACACACACACACATCTTTGATTAGGAAATATTGGGGACAATGGTTCTCACATTTCTTAATTGACGATGTCCTGTGACAGCGAGCACACCAATAGTGCGGGGCTCAAAGATATTGTGGGGCCCAAAATGCTGGGCCCCACACCATTTATCCAATTGACCATGCTCAGGAGGCACCCCTTATACTTATGCCTCATGCTTTTTTTTTCTTGCCCCACAACATCATAAAAATTGGTTATGAGTGTGTGGATTTTCTGCTATCGAGCACCCTTTAGGCAGAATTAAATATGAGAGATTATTAATGTTTTAGCCAATGAGACAAGGCAACGGATCTCACGTGATCGACTGCTATTAAATGGGAAAGGATTTTCAGTTCTGCATCACTCCGATTCACAGACAAAGCATTTATAAAGAGGTAAGTTTAATTTAACATTGTTTATTTCATTAAATATATTTTTTTCACTATGTATCCAGTTCCTTGTAGCTACAGCACAATCATTTTTTACTAGTATATTAATAAACTGCTAGTTTATATACAGGCTACATGCTACATAGAGACCCAATGTTGAGGTTAGCTATTTGGCTAGCTAGCGCCAGCCAGAGTTTAAAAGTCATATTTTTTAAATATAAGATGCATTCATTTATTTTTTTTTATACCTTATTTAATTTATGGCTCTAACTGCTTAATTGAAACTCTCAGAGACGCTATGGCTTGACCATGTATGGGTGTTTTTTTCACCCATCATTTACACATTTCTACAGACACCAAGAGATCGGTTTAGAGTAGCTTTACAAGAGGCTCAAAGTCAGAAGATTGCTAGTAGAAATAGCATTTAATCGAACATTTAACTGCATTCTTTTGCTATACGCCTTCTGGTTGTAGAAACTTGATCAACAAGGACAATATGTTTGCAACAATTATTTATTAAACAATAACAGACGCATAATGATACTGCGCATGCCTGGTCCTAAAGCATATCTGGTAGCGCCATTTTTTAAACTCTGGGCTGTCAAAACAACTGACTAACACATACTTTTTAAGTTTAGATAAAACAGAAGAGTTAAAAAGCTACAAATAATTGATGATAACATGGAATTACAGAAGCCCTTAAACCAATATTGAGGCGACAACTTTTCACTCAGAACATTCATTGCTTACCAGAAGGAGCGCATCCAGGTGTGTATTATTATCTGCTTAAGATGGAGCACAGTAAAGACTTACCGCAGTCTGGATGACTACAGTTACTTCCTAATTTAAAAAGTTGGAAACATTTAGTGATACTATATGGTGAGGGTTCAAATGAAATCAAATTCAAATCAAATCAAATTTTATTCATCACATACACATACATACAGGGTACGACATGCAGTGAAATGCTTTATACGACGGTCCGGCAAGAGGAGAATAGGGTGGGGAGAAAGAAAAAAAAAGCAGATAAATAAAGTATAAAAACTATATAAAATAAAATAAAATATAGGGTATAAAGGATATATAAAGATATGTATGTAAACAAAGAAAAAAACTTATATACAAAGAAAATCCTTATGGCAGTAGACAGTGAAACAGTAAACAATGTGTACCAAAGTGTAAACAATAGACAATTTTAGTGGTGGGTTGTCCATAAAATGTCCGTGTGCAGTATGGTGTGGTGTAAGGGTCCATAAGTGTCCATGTGCGGTATGGTAAATATAAAGTGCACCTTTCTGTGCAAGTCCAGAGTTTAAAGTGTCGTGGTGCGAAAGGTGAGATCTGTACAGAGAAGAAGTGTGATGGTGGAGAGAGTGGACCAGCTTTTAGATCCTGGGTGTTTCCTGGTTTAAACACCGAATGGCCTGCGGGAAGAAGCTCCTCCTCATTCTCTCTGTGTTTACTTTCAGGGAGCTGAAGCGTTTCCCTGAACGCAACAAAGAGAAGAGTCCATTGTTGGGATGGCTGAGGTCCTTCACAATCTTCCTGGCTCTGGTCCTGCACCGCGTGCTGTAGATGTCCTGCATGTCAGGAAGCTCGGTGTGGATGGTACGTTCAGCTGAATGCACCACCCTCTGGAGGGCTCGTCTGTCCTGCATGGTGCTGTTCCCAAACCAGGAAGTGATGCTACCCGTCAAAACGCTCTCAATGGTGCAGGTGTAGAAAGTCTTAAGCACCTGAGAGGGTGTTAGTGTGACAGGACCAAGACAGATCCTGTGTGATGTGAACAGCCAAGTACCGGAAACTGTCCACTCTTTCCACTGGATGTTTAGCGGTTGGTATGACCGCTCCCGCTTTGTGCTGAAGTCCACGATCAACTCCTTAGTTTTGCTGACGTTCAGGAGAAGGTTGTTCTCCTGGCACCATCTCTCAAGGTTTTTTAACCTCCTGTAGGTAGGCCGTCTCGTCGTTGTTGTTGATCAGGCCCACCACAACACTGTCGTCAGCAAACTTGATGATGGTGGTGGAGTTGGATGTGGCCACACAGTCATATGTGTACAGCGAGTACAGCAGGGGGCTCAGAACACAACCCTGGGGAGCTCCAGTGCTGAGGGTGAGGGTGGATGAGGTGTGTTTTCCCACCCGTACGGCTTGTGGTCTGTCTGTCTGGAAGTTAGAGATCCATTGACACAGCGGCTGGCTGAGTCCCAGGACCTCCAACTTAGAGGTGAGTGTGGAGGGAATTATGGTGTTAAACGCTGAACTGTAATCCACGAACAACATCGTTGCATAATTCCTGGAGCAAGTTAACAGTAACCAGGGATTTATTGTGTTCCATCATAATGTATTTCATACATTTTGAAATGTTTGTGGGTAGATTAGGTGAAGTGTGAACTATCAATATCACTGAGTATAATTCCCACCAATGTGTTTTCAATGTGCACGTTAGCTAACTGGAAATGTCCCAGGACCAAAGACGTCACTTCCCGACATTAACGAATGGCCGTTGAAATGGTCTTTTAAGACTTAAGAGTATTTGTTTAAATCATCAGACATACAGACAAGAAAATGTACAATTAATACAGTCTGACACAGAAGCTCTGCTATAAACCCTTCTTTATAGGCATTATCAGAGTTTGAAGTGGGAGTTTACAGGTGGATAAACTCCATAATGTCTGTAGTATTGCATTGTGAAATGTTTTTTCTTTATTATTATAATTTTCTAAAAGTGTTCTTCATTATGGCTTTTCCTTTCTTGTATGTATGGTATGTGTTAGTTCAAGGTTTCTATTGGGATGGGTTCAAAGGGAAACCAAAGTTTGCCCCTTCATTAACACTGGCACCAGGGTCAATTGTTCTGTGACTTAAAAAAAGAAATAATACCACAGTTTTGTCGTTATAAGCACTATTCTAAGTTACAATCGCACCACAACTGGCTTTATTGCCTTGTGTTTACAAGGTACAAACAGATTTTTCCTTAAACCCCTTGTAAAATAAAGCTGGGAAAAGATTTAAACCATGCATACATGTAAATATAATCATAATATACACTTAAAAAACTTTCTTTTGGCTTCTCCCGTTAGGGGTCGCTACAGCGGATCCTCTGCATGTTTGATTTGGCACATGTTTTTACGCTGGATGTTTTTACCCTTTCTAACGCAACCCTCCCCATTTCCGGGCTTGGGACCAGCACTGAGAGTGGCTGGGTTGGTTCCCTGACCAGGGATCAAACCCGGGTCGCAGCGGTGAGCGCGCCACATCCTAACCACTAGAACACCAGTGAACTTATAATCATAATATACACTAATTTAACAAAACCTTTTTCTTCACTCCACTATTTCTCTACCTTTACCTGCGAAATCCCATTTTTAACCACTGCACTTTCTATAAGTGGTTTGACACACCACATTAAAATACCCAACTACTAACAGACTGACTTGTTTATAAATTAGATCATGATGTCAGTAGATAAACATGGTTGCACCAGTTAAATGCACTTAGGTTATGCCAAGCTTTGCTATATTGTTAATAGTTCGAAGCTTTTTTTTTAAAATTGTGTTCACTTTATTCATTGCACACATTATAAATTCAGTTATTATATCAAATCTAGGTTTTAATGTAGTTTTTCATGCACGCTGTAATGATAATGTGTAATGATTTACAAATATTTTTACAGAACCATCATGTTAAAAAGGAAGACCAGGATACGGCTTATTGATGATGCAACATCATGCATACTGTTGACGATGGACAAGCCATGGCTAATGGAAAAATGAATTGATGCCAACAAAGGTACAGTGATGTTTTAATTTAATTTCAATTCACTCTTTATTTATATAACACCCAACATCTAGCAGGTAGAGCTTAGGTGCTGAACAAAGTGCAAAAGGCAATGTGCAAAATAGTGATACATTCTGAGTTAACATAGAAGTAATAAAATATAGCAATATCATAGAAGAAAAAAGTAAATAGTAAGAACTAAAACAAAAGAAAAATAAAATAAGCATTAAAACACAACAATTAAATGAAACGTTAAGAAGCAGGAGCTCTACTACACAACGAAGGCTTTGGTAAATAAGTTTGTCTTTAGTTTAGCTTTAAAAGTAGAGAATTCCCTTTCAGAGGTGAGATCAGTAGGGAGGGAATTTCAAAGCTTAGGAGAAGGCGCGAGAAGGCGCGACCACCCCATGATTTATATCTTTTTCTAGATGCTTTGAGCAAGACATGATTAGAGAACCTGAGAGTTGGGGCATGGGTGTGCAGATGGATAAGTTAATTTAAAAAGGTTGAGGTTATACCAGATAGAGATTTAAAAACAAATAATAGGATTTTATATTGAATTCTGTACTATACTGGGAGCCAGTGGAGAGAGGAAAGGACCGGGGTGATGTGTGCACGCTTACTGGTACCAGTTAAAAGCCATGCTGCAGCGTTCTATACCAGCTGTAGATAGAGAGAGGACTGAGTAATGCCTAAATAAAGAGCATTGCAATAATCCAATCTAGAACTAATAAAAGCATGAATGGCTTTTTCCATGTCTTTTATTGAAACGAAAGGATTCACCTTTGATAGTAAACGGAGTTGAAAGAAGCTTGATTTTACAGCTGACTTTACTTGCTTCATGCAAAATGCAAATTGCAAATTGCCATCAAATATGACGCCTAGATTTCTCAACTTGTTTTTAAATTCTGGTGCAAGACCCCTAAGGGTAAAATTAGGCTGCTCCTGTGTACTAAATGGTATACATTCACACTTATTTTCATTGAGACTTGTCAGTTAAACAGCCGGACTGGAGGACTGGAGAGCGCACCGAGTGAAATTCCAAACAGGTTGTTTAGCCGAGAGATGAGAACATTATGATCTAGCTGCATGTGATCCTTCGTCCTGGGCAAATGTCTGACGAATATGTATATGTATGTTCATTATATTTCATCTGTCTTGAAATATTGAAATACTGTATCTTGTAAAGCGTCCTTGAGCTTGGGAAAAGCGCTATATAAATTAAACTTATTATTATTATTATTATTATTATTATTATTATTATTATTATTATTATTATTATTATTATTATCTATGGTGTCAGAGGCTGTGGTAAGATCCAAAATAATCAACACAACTGGGCAGCCAATAAACACTTTTAGAAAATTATAATAATAAAGAAAAACATCTCACAATGCAATACTGCAGACATTATGGAGTTTATCCACCTGTAAACTCCCACTTCAAACTCTGATAATGTCTATTAAGGAGGGTTTACAGCAGAGCTTCTGTGTCAGACTGTATTAATTGTACATTTTCTTGTCTGTATGTCTGATGATTTAGACAAATACTCTTAAGGCTTAAAAGACCATTTCAACGGCCATTCATTAATGTCGGGAAGTGACGTCTTTGGTCCTGGGACATTTCCGGTTAGCTAACGTGCACATTGAAAACACATTGGTGGGAATTATACTTAGTGATATTGAGAGTTATTTATTATAACTTGGGGATCTCTACTGTTACCTAAAACCAACAACACAGCATTAATTTGAATGTTATATGAATTAGATAAGACATGCTATCCAGCATTGCATTGCATGCAGCTTCTTGTTTATCATGTGGTCATAGAGCCTGAGAATTTCAATCACTATTCAAACAGACATGATGGTACTACACAGGTAATGTTGTATCTTTTGGATACATTAACTTGCATTATTACTCTCAGCTTGTAGTGTGTTTCATTTGTTATTTGCTTTGTTACTCAGGATATTACTGTCAGAGTGGTTTCCATTGTGGGTTATTCAAACTCTGATGAATCCAGTATGGATAGTCTAAAAGAGCCAGCTCTGACTCCACACCATGATGAAGTATATAAACTGTAATACGCTCTGGAGGTGAATATTCACACCAGTGAAAGCTCTTAGTTTTTGTCTAAATAAACTGTGTTAATGGTGTTTCTCTATTTTGTATTTGTAATGTTTTCTTAGGGTTGTTCTTAAAACTGTAGTTTGTTTTGTTGTGAAACTGTGTGCACATTGTCTGAAGGTGAATAATCTGAAACTGCCTTTTTCTAAATATAAATACATGATTTTTGAGGACAAAACACATGAAAAGATTATTTAATGCTTCACTATATTGCCTATTGTTTTTGTACACCCCTACAAAAAATTAAATGTAGGTGTTTCTAAACATTTAGACTACTTCTACAAACAACGCCATCTTGGAGTGAATCCAAGATGGCGGCGCGGCAGTAGCTCGCAGGATCCAAAAATGGTGCTTTCACCATATTTAGCACGACCCTTCACAATACATGGACACCAGAGTCAGCTGTGTTCATGTGTACGACCACCAGCCACTGTTACGGTACAGGCATCACGCAACCAACAATCTGCATGATGATCTTATCAACAACCTTCGCGACCTCGGCTTGCTGCGACCTCGGCCACAAAGACCAGGCCCCCAGACCTCGGGGGTTACCTGATGCCAGGGGCCGGGAGAGGAGACATCGAAAGCGCTGTTCGAGGAAGCGGAAGCGCGGCAAGTGGGCGGGTGTCCGTGCTAGGCTAAATAGCTCTATGGCGCTATTAGCGACCTGCAGAATGCTCACCCCGACGGATTGTTTATTATCGCCGGAGATTTCAACCATGTGAATCTCAGGACTGTGCTTCCTAAACTCCATCAGCATGTGGACTTTGCAACAAGAGAAGTGAACACGCTGGATCTTGTTTACACAAACATCCCCGGCGTGCATCGTGCGGAGCCCCGCCCCCATCGTGGATACTCAGACCACTGCTCTGTTATGTTGATTCCAGCATACAGACTGCTCATCAGACGCTCTAAACCAGTTCTGAAACAGGTAAAAACCTGGCCAGAAGGAGCTACTTCTGCTCTTCAGGACTGTTTTGAGTGCACTGACAGGGACATGTTTAGAGAGGTTGCAACTTAAGGCGATTCCATCAACTTGGAGGAGTACACATCATCAGTGACCAGCTACACCAGCAAGTGCGTTGATGATGTGACCATCTCCAAGACCATCACTACACGCTCCAACCAGAAGCCGTGGATGACTGCAAATGTGCGTGCGCTGCTGAAACAAAGAGACTCTGCCTTCAGATCAGGGGACAAAACGGTCTTAAAAAGCAAGGGCCAAACTGTCTTGTGCCATCAGAGAGGCGAAGCGCACACATGCAAAGAAAATCCACAACCACTTCCAGGACAGCGGAGACACCCGGCGCATGTGGCAGGGCATCCAGGCGATCACGAATTACAAGACCACATCACCTGCTTGTGACCGTGACCCCTCCCTCCCGAATGTGCTGAACGACTTCTACGCCCGGTTTGAAGTACAGAACAATGTGAAGGGGAGGAAGACCACCCCACCTCCCACTGACCAGGTGCTCTGTCTAACCACAGCTGAAGTGAGGAAAACTCTATGCAGAGTTAACCCACGGAAGTCTGCTGGACCAGACAACATTTCTGGCAGAGTGCTCAGGGAATGTGCAGAACAGCTAGCAGATGTCTTCACTGACATCTTCAACATCTCCCTGAGCAGCAACGTTGTTCCCACGTGCCTCAAGACAACAGCCATTGTTCCCGTGCCGAAGAAATCTACTGTCTCCTGCCTCAATGACTATCGTCCCGTTGCACTCACACCCATTGTGATGAAGTGCTTCGAGAGGCTCGTCATGAGGCACATTAAGACACAGCTTCCACCCTCCCTGGACCCCATGCAGTTTGCATATCGTCCAAACCGTTCCACGGACGATGCTATCTCCACAACCCTCCATCTGGCCCTCACCCACCTGGATAACAAGGACTCATATGTACGAATGCTGTTCATTGACTTCAGCTTTGCATTCAACACAATCATTCCTCAGCACCTGATCGAGAAGTTGAAACTTCTGGGCCTTAACACCTCCCTCTGTAACTGGATCCTGGACTTCCTGACTGGGAGACCTCAGTCAGTCAGGATCGGGAACAGCATCTCTAGCACCACCACACTGAGCACTGGGGCCCCCTAGGGCTGTGTGCTCAGCCCACTGCTGTTCACTTTGCTGACTCACGACTGTGTAGCAATGCACAGCTCGATCCACATCATCAAGTTTGCTGATGACACGACCGTGGTGGGTCTAATCAGCAAAAATGACGAGTCAGCATATAGAGAGGAGGTGCAATGGTTAACTGCCTGGTGTGGAGCAAACAACCTGTCTCTGAACGTGGACAAACCGAAAGAGATGGTTGTGGACTTTAGGAGAGCACAGAGCGACCAATCTCCACTGATTATTGATGGATCCTCAGTGGAGCTCGTCAAGAGCACCAAATTCCTTGGTGTTCATCTGGCAGACAACCTCACCTGGTCACTCAACACCAGCTCCACCACAAAGAAAGCCCAGCAGCGTCTCTACTTCCTGAGAAGGCTGAGGAAGGCCCATCTCCCTCCCCCATCCTGACCATGTTCTACAGAGGGACCACAGAGAGCATCTTGAGCAGCTGCATCACTGCCTGGTTTGGGAACTGCACCGTCTCAGACCGCAAGACCCTACAGAGGATAGTGAGGACATCTGAGAAGATCATCAGAGTCTCTGTCCCCTCTATCATGGACATTTACACCACACGCTGCATCCGCAAGGCACACAGCATTGTGGACGACCACACACACCCGTCACACACACTTTTTACCCTCCTGCCATCAGGAAAATGGTTCCAAAGCATTCGGGCCGCCACAACAAGACTGTGCAACAGTCCATCAGCCATCAGGCTTCTCAATACACAGAAATGAAACGGAACTCTCACACACACACACACACACACACACACACACACACACACACACACACACACACACAAACACACACTCACTCAAATGTGTGTTACCGAACTGTAACATTTTTCCTATATTGGGTTTTGTGTCTTGTCTTGTGTCGTCTGTCTGCACTGTCTGTCTGCACTGTTTGCACTAGGTTGCACTCGATGCACTTTATGTAGCTTGTGTTGTAGCTCTATGTTGTTTTGTTTGTTGTTGTTTAGTGCTGCACCAGGGTTCCGGTGGAACGTTGTATCGTTTTTTACTGTGTACTGTGTACCACTGTGTATAGTAGAAATGACAGTAAAAGCCTCTTGACTTGACTTGACTTGAAACATTTATAAAAGAATAGGGTCGCTCTCAGGAGCTCAATTAATTTCAGCATGGTACTGTGACGGGATGCCACCTGTACACTAAGTGTATTCATGATTATTCTTACTATTAAATATTCTACGGTCAACTGTTAGTGGTATTGTAATAACATGGAAGCAACTCGGGCACAAAGTGGTTGGCCAGGTTATCACAGGGTGGAGTCAGTACATGCTGAGGCACACTGTGTGGAGAAGTCCCCAACTTTCTGCAGAGTTAATTACTAAAGTCCTCCAAACTTAATTTGGCCTTTAGATTAGCTCAAGAACAGTGTGTAGAGAGAACAATGGAAATGCCTGATTCATTCTTGGAATTATTCAAGTTCAAAACATAGAAACCATTAATATCTCCAGATAAAAACTTTTGTCTTTGTTAAGCTATAAAAACTAGAAATATGTGTGTATGTGTGAAAGTAAACCTCATAAGGATACCATGCTAGAAACCAAGCCCCACAAGGGGCCAAAATCCTTTTTTGAAAAAGTCTAGAATTTTATTAAATTAAAGTGATATTTGTGATTATAAATTACATTTGGTCATGCCTGATTTTTTTTTTTTTTTTCCAGATTTATAGAACCTTTGAAAAGGGTGGACCCCCCCAAACGGTACAAAAATAAGGTGGACCTCACAAGTGGGGAAATGTGAGAATGTGTGTTCCAGACCTGTTTTCTGGTCACTATCACTTTCCTGTGGTCCTTGAGGTGCAAAAATGATACAAATATATATAGTTACATCCTGGGAATCCAAAATGTACCTAAATCATGACACACATTCCCCCCACCACCTGTGCTTGTCATGTTTTTATCATGCCATGGCTCATTAATATGGACTTAATTTGCATATGTGATTAGCTTGTTTATATACATCAAGGAGACATAATTAATTAAAATGAATAAATCACTACACACAAACAAATTTTTTTTTATATTCTTTCTTTCTTTCTTTCTTTCTTTCTTTCTTTCTTTCTTTCTTTCTTTAGCTGTTTAACTATTTATTCATATTTTCATGATTTAGCTAATGTTATATGTTAATTTACATATAGAAAGTGTACATGGTCAATCATCAAGTTATGATTTTTTTTTTTCTCATCTCTACTGCTAAAAACAGGCACATCTAGGCCCTTTATCTGTCCACAGTCAACCAAAAGTGGGGTAATACTTTTTATAATGAGCAGAGAAACCTTTCTTTTACACTTGATACCGGCAACCAGTCTCTGCTGAACTGTGTGTTGATGTGCATTTTCCAATTGTTTGGCATAAGAACGTCAACAGTCTGCAGGATTAGTCAGAAAGTAGTTACAGCCATTAATGATTATGAAACCAGTTTATATAAAGACACAAACTCCTGCAGAGTTGAGAACTATTACGCAAGCCTATCAGGATAAACTGATGTTTCCAGAGGTTGTTAGGAACCAAATTATCATCCAAGCTCCATGTAGCTGGCCGGTCAACTTTTGTAATTGGAAAAAAATGTATTCAATCCCACCAGAGTTTTCTAGATTATAGAATAATGTTCTGGGAATTCATTTTAGCTGGTGTGACAAAATTAATAATAATAAATTAATAACAAAGTTTGAAAAATGCCCAATGATGCCTTGTTGAGATGAGGAACAGTGATTTAGGGATTTAATGCATGTTCTACTCCTGAGTTTAGGGTACACTTCTGTAGCTAATGAAGCTGATGGGCAGAAGAATCACAGATGCACACACCAACAGTGCAGCCACCAGCCTGGTCAAGGGCAAATGATAGTGGAATGGGCATTTAGCAAGATCAAGGGCAGGTGGAGATACCTGCGAAGATGTATGTAGTTGAAACAGCATTTTGAGGGTTTGCATTGGTGTGTGGGCTGTTATCTCCCTCCAGGTAGGATAAGTTTGTCTACCGGTTAGCATTAATGCCTTGCTGGTTATGGTAACTAGTGTTTATTTTGTTACAGTTGTTTTATTGTGTTTCACTTGTGTTAGCTGTGGCGACTTGTGCTGTGAGCAACCATATGATGTGTTTCTGTAATTGTTCCTCGGTAGGTATATTTATATATTTCCACAAACGGGTCAAAAATAACCCATGTAGGAAGCTTTGATATTTGCTAATTTTTGCAAGTAGGAACCCATTTACTACTGAAACATATCTACTGCCACACATTTCACAGCATTTTTTAGTGTTTTATTAAGGCTGGTTCCAGTCATTGTAAAACAACTCCTGAATGGATGTAGAGATACTGCATGAAGAACAGGATAAGGAATGCAAGTCAATACTAAATTATTATTTAAAGTCTGAAATATTTGATTAGCAAACCAGGAATATCCAATCTTATCTACAAAGGGCAAATATATATATATATATATATATATATATATATATATATATATATATATATATATATATATATATATACACATACACACACACAGCGAGGAAAATAAGTATTTGACACATCAGCATTTTTATCAGTAAGGAGATTTCTATGTGGGCTTTTGACACAAAATTTCCACCAGATGTAGCCATCAAGCCAAATATTAAAGTCATACAAAGAAATCAGAACATTTCATTATACAAGTTGAGTCATAATAAATAAAGTGAAATGACACAGGGAATAAGTATTGAACACACTTTATTTAATACTTTGTAGAAAAGGCTTTGTTGGTGATTACAGCTTCTAGATGCCTCTTGTATGGAGAGACCAGTCGTCTGCATTGCTCAGGAGTGATTCTGGCCCATTCTTCCACACAAATGGTCTTTAAATCTTGAAGGTTCCTTGGGCCTCTTTTATGAACTTTGATCTTCAGTTCTCTCCATAGATTTTCTATAGGATTTAGGTCAGGTGATTAACTGGGCCATGCAACTTGATTTTCTTTCTTTGAAACCACTTCATTGTTTCCTTGGCCTTGTGTTTGGGATCATTGTCTTGCTGAAATGTCCACCCTCTTTTCATTTTCAGCTTTCTGGTAGATAGCAGCAGATTTTTATCCAGAATGTCCCGGTACATTTCTCCATTCATCCTGCCTTCAATAATATGAAGTCTGCCAGTACCCCTTGCTGAAAAGCAGCCCCTAACCATGATGCTTCCACCCCCAAACTTAACTGTTGGTATGGTGTTCTTGGGGTGGTGGGCATTGCCATTTCTTCTCCAAACATGGTGTGTAGAATGACTGCCAAAAAGTTCAATTGTTCAAAATTGATTATTCTTTGGACTCCTCGGACAGGGATCTTACCATCGTGGCCGGTTTATGGTGAACTAATGCTCTTTCCATTTCCGGATAATGGCCCCCACAGTGCTCACAGGAACATTCAGCATTCTGGAAATGCGCCTATAACCATTCCCATCAAAATAATTTTCAACGATAAGATTACGAAGATCTTGAGAGAGTTCTTTGCTTTAACCCATCATGAAGTCTTTCCTGTGTGCCTCCTGGGTAATAAGAAGCCTTTATAGGCCATCAATAAGGACTAAAGCAGCTGATATCAATTAGTACTGATATGGGGCAGGGTTTCTCTCTCAATACTGACAGATATCAGGTGATCTTTTGGCTTTCTATGCCATTTTGCACCTTGTTAACTTCAATACCTGTGTTCAATACCTGTGTCATTTCACTTTATTTATTATGACTCAACTTGTATACTTAAATGTTCTGATTTCTTTGTATGAATTCAATATTTGGCTTGATGGCTACATCTGGTGGAAATTTTGGGTCAATAGCCCACTTAGAAATCCCCTTACTGATAAAAAAGCTGATGTGTCAAATATGTATTTTCCCCACTGTATATATATATATATATATATATATATATATATATATATATATATATATATATATATATATATATATATATATATATATATGTGTGTGTGTGTGTTTGTGAGTGTAAATCCAGCTCTCCTAAATAAAGAAGACTCACTTGATGACATTGAAGTCTTGACATTGAAGTCAGATCCAGTCCAATAGATTGCATAAAATCGGATTTACTGGCACGAGCATCCCCCCACTCAAAGCAGAACAAGAGGCCACAACATCCTGACGACCTGCACCTAGTTCAAGAGCTATTTCACCAAAACATTCCTGGTATAAATTCATCAGTGATTACATCATTATGGAGGTTCTGAAATGTACCAAGTTAGTGAGGTAGAGTAGCAGCAGCTAAAGGGAAAGAGTTAAGAAACATTGACAAAGAGGAATTTATGGCCTTTATTGGTTTAACTACCTCTTGCTGGTATGGACAAGAGCTGGGATGTGCTCTTGCAGGAGCATCTTTTGAATCTGCTGCAACCTGACTATTGTGGGGTGCTTTTCCAGAAAAAGCTGGACAAATCGCCTGTCATAAAGTTTGTTGTCCACCTAAGCACCATGCATGATGACAAAGCATTGGATGACAACAGTGTTAAAAAGAAACCAGAAATGATTCAGTGCTATAATTGAACCAAAGAAAGAGTAGACACAGTGGATCAGATGGTTGCACCTACTCATGTAAGCGGACAATTTGAAGGTGACCAATGGTGCTATGGAACAATGTATGGGATGTTGCCACCCTCCATGATACACCAACTACACAGCACCTTAAATGCAGTGTGCATTTGGACTTGTGAACTACACATGTGCATTGTGATCACGGCTCAGTTTTCCAGTCATATTGCTGTTAGCCTTGTTTTTGACCTTGAATATTCTTTAATATTCCTGTTTTTAAAAGTTGCCTTTAAGTTTTAAATGCATCATTGTTTTCTTAATCATTTTATTCTCTTTGTAGCTCTTGTTTAATGGTCTTTTTCTTTTGTTTATTCAGGCTGACTGACCTGAGGTGGGAAGCTAGCTTTATAGCGTGGTTTGTTACATCTCACTGGAATTGTGTGTGTGTGCGCGCGCATGCATGCATGGTGTGCTTTTGCTAATCACTTTCCCTGCTTGCCTATCCTACTACAGATAACACTTAGCCGCCTTAAGTATTTTTCTTCTTTTGTTTGTGTATGTTAGGATACAGAGCTGCATTGTGGCGCATTTGAGCCATCCTTCTGTTGGAGTGACTAAAATTATTTTATTTTTGTCTAACTTGGTATTTTATATAGAAACCCATGTCTCCTTGCCATACATGGTAGCGAACATGTGTGCCCTATTTCTATTGGGTAGTTACTTTCCTTTACTTAAAAAAAGGCATATTTGGTTTACTACATCAAGCTCCTATTAAGGGAGTATTAGTATTAATTTTAGTAGTGTTGAGTTTTTTTCCACATTTATTATGACCTTCACAGTTTACCTTGTCATGCTTTTTTGTTGTCAACTGTATTTATATTAATTCATATTATGCAATATTAAATTTAACAGAACATGTTGGATTTATTGCCATTTGCCATTAGTTTCATAATGAATCCTGAAACCAGAGGCCACAATGCACACTGCAGCATCCAAACATGGCCACCATGGACTTTATATCCTTTAACTCACGCACATGCTACTGCACTCCCATTTATCAAGGCACTGATTAGGCACACCTGTCTTGAATTACACAAACAGTCACAGCCACTAAATGAAAGGACTTTGACTCGTGAGCATTGCATATGCTCTCATGTTGCTCTTATTACCAAGCCTTGTATTGTTGCTACTATAAACTTGACCTGTTTTCTCATGTCCTAAATTCCTGCCTGATCTTTGATATCCTTTTTGTTGCTTGCCTTTCCTTATGTCTGTCCTGATTTACATTTGCAGCATTTATCAGATGCCCTTATCCAGAGCGACGTACAAAAATGCTTTAAATCTCTAGTAATTAATAAATCTACACTGGTACGCAAGATTACAAACTTAATATAAATATAACTCGAAATTCTACAAACTTGGAAAGTGCTAATTTAGGTATTTAAGGAAGAGGTAGGTCTTCAGTCGTCGCTTGAAGATAATCAGGGACTCTGCTGTACGGACATCTAGGGGAAGTTCATTCCACCACCTCGGTGCCAGAACAGAGAAGAGCCTCGAAGTGTACTTACCTCTCATTCTGAGAGAAGTTGGTACCAGTCGAGCAGTGCTGGAGAATCTCAGACGTGATGTGAGAATTCAGATGTGATGAGGTCACTGAGGTAAGATAGTGCTGGTCCATTTTTGGCCTTGTAGGCAAGCATCAGTGTTTTGAATCTGATACGTGCAGCTACTGGAAGCCAGTGAAGGGAGCGCAGCAGTGGGGTGGTGTGGGAAAACTTGGGCTGATTGAACACAAGTCGTGCAGCTGCGTTTTGGATCATTTGCAGTGGACGAATAGCGTTCAGGGGAAGACCTGCCAGCAGAGAGTTGCAGTAGTCAAGTCTTGAAATGACAAGAGACTGAACAAGCACCTGGGCAGCCTGTATGGACAGAAATGGTCGAATCCTTCGCTTCCCCTGATTATTGATTCTGTAACTTGTATAACTAAAGGTTGCCTAAACCTGCAACTGTATCTGTCTAGTTCCTCTCACATGATCTATTTGTAATGTAGAAATAATAATACAGTATATTAAAGTAGCAATATGCACCATGCACTTAATCATCCACTTTTACTCTAATTGCAGCTGAAAGTCTTAAGTATTAAAGATAATAATAATAATAATAATAATAATAATAATAATAATAATAATAATATTACTATTGTTATTATAATTAATATACATTTAAAAAAGTGCCTCATTTGTCAAGCTGCATATAAAGTTTTTTCCCTTTTGAAAATATTAAATATATGAATAATCTATAAATAAAACCCCCCAAAAACTTTTCGTCCACCTGCTTGTTAAAAATTATGCATGAGATTACAAATGTAATCCTTGACTATAAATCATACAATTTCCATAAATTGCTGCTCTTTTATACGAGTCAAGTAGGCTTTTTCTGTCATTTGATTGACCCTTGCGAGGCCTGTCAGAGTGAAACCCGTTTTGGGAAACCTCTGTATGACCCTGGTCACTATACTGTTACTCAGTTTCAGGGTGTTAATGATCTTATAGCCACGGCTGTCTTTGTGGAGAGCAACAATTCTAATTCTCAAATCCTCAGAGAGTTCTTTGCCATGAGGTGCCATGTTGAACATCCAGTGGTCAGTATGGGAGAATTGTACTTAAAGCACCAGATTTTACCTGCTCTAATACAAGATACACAAATATGTATGATCCTGTCAAGCAGACAAAAACATGAACATGATGAATAGGACATGTGACTTTGCATGGTTAAATGACATACAGCTGTTATTACTTTGGGTGTATTCACTTTTGTTTTCGGCTATTTTGACAATAATCAACAATGTTGAGTATTTTAGAGGACAGTAAATCTATACTGCTATATAAGCTGCACATTGACCACTCTAAAATATATCCAAGTTTCCTTTCTATAGTGTTGTCTCTTAAAATGGTTGATAAAATGTGAGGGGTGTACTTACTTTTGTGAGATCCAGATATTTACTCACGTCACATTAGAATCACATTTAAATGCATTTTTAATATGCAATGGCTTATACGCAGGCGTAGCAATATGCTACAGAAACAAGTAGAAAATAACAATAGCAAGGAACTACAATGGTGGTCGTAATAGTTAACAGAAAGACCACAAACAGGGCAATTACAAAATGTTAAAGAAGGCTTAAAAATAACAATCTTTACATAGTTACATACCATGAGTCAGATAACATGCACTTAGAACAGGATGCATCTACGTCAGTAGACAGTCCATTATGCTCGAACGAAGGAGGTGGAGATGTGCACAAACTGGTTGATAATTGAGGGCTAGTGTTATGTTAGACAGATTCACAGTGATATCTACTGGGTTAGCTTGGGGTCTTGTTCCTATTATTTTGTTATTGTCTCTCTGTGTTCTTTGGCCCATTATACAAAATACATTGTAATTCTAGGTCTCCAAATGTGTCTTCTGGAACTCATTTTGCCAATTGTTGTGTAGCAGTTTGGGAAGGACACTGCATATGACCTATAACTTGCAGTCTATTTGGTTTACTTCCTGCATTTGAGTTGAATCACTTGAACTCTGCAAAAGATCGATTAGCAATGTAATGCACAATGACAAGAGAGTCTTAGACCCTAGTATGATTAGCGTGGTCTCACCTGTGCAAACAAACTACATCATAACGGAAATTATATTTGAATATTATTATATGAGCAAAGGATCATTGTTAATCAGTGATGAGCAATATAGTGTAAATCAGTGAATTATATTATTTATTCTCAACATTCCTACTATCTGACATTTTCCAAATAAGGCAATTTTTTTCAACTTTTGGAAGCAACTATTTAGGAGAAGTGAATGTTTTCAATTTTTTTTTTTTTAAACTGATTGAGAGTGTAGACTGATACAGATAGTTTATTATTTTTCTTCTGTAGGTTAACATACATGTAATGTACTGTATAAATACTAACATAGTGAAAAAGGAAAATGTACAATAAGATTATGTAATTTTATGAGTGACGCTAGTGCGTGAAAATTAGTAAGCGGGGGCAAAAAGCACTGTATGAATCAAACCTGATGTGGTCATGCGTTAAATGTTTTAAATATCACTGACAATGCTGATGTGAGATTGGTTTCTTTTCAGGTCCAATGATTTCCTCACTTAATTAAAATAAGAAAAGAACTGTGAAAGGAAGTGACCCAACACCCAATGAAGACACTCCTAATTAATCACCATCACTGTGTATTAAATATTCTTCACCAATACTGTAGTGTTGCATTGTTACCAATACTGTCAGTAAAGAAAGATTATAAATTCAAAGTTCCCAAGAGCTACTGCTGTGCTCATGAGAAAGACCTGTGTGTTCGAGTCCACCAACTATGCTTCTCATCTCAGTGGTAAGCAACTTGAAATAAATGAATAAAACTGCTAATCTGTACAAACAATATCACAAACCAGATGTGTTCTTTATGGTCAGTGAGCCTCCTGGTGGTAAGTGAGCTCATATTGGGATAATTTAAAAGGACAAGTCATTTTCAACATCTCTGCAATATACAATATTCTTTAGACATTGTTGTAAATGATTTTTGATCCAGGAAACAGGTGAATTTTAATGGAATATCTTTATTTATCTTTAAAATTACCAGAAACGCCTGTACATGTTCCCATTTTTGCAATTATATCTAACAAGGTAATCTTGTGACAGCGGTGCAATGCATAAAATCATGGAGATAAAGAACAAGAGGTTCTATTCATTTTGACCTCAAAGATCAGACTAGAGAACCATATATCATCTCTGTGACCATGGAAAAGATTATTTTAGCAACTACTGTTCGCTTGGTAGTTGCACACACTCTGTCGAGTTGAATGGTGCACAATACAAAGAAGTAGCAGAGGGTCTGCATGGTGAAACACTTTGTAGACAAATAAGATGATCTCCTTTTCTGTTTTTCCATGATGGCTTCGGCCATCCCCCTCAGGCCTACCAAAAATTCCAGTATATTAGCAGTTTCAAATCAACTTCTCTAGCTACAATAACCATGCCACAATAATTAATTATTAAATAGAAAAAAATAACTGTCTCAGAATCTTTTTTATTCTTCTTTGCTGCATAGATACAACCACAATGGGCAGGTATACACAGCTTCTAATAATGTTGGCAACTAAATGTACATAGGCATTTTCAGCACTCATATGTTTCAATGATACTTTGTGTTACCTAATCATATATCACATTAAAAGCCTAATCCATCATTCTAAAACTCTTGTGCCATTAAAATAGCATAGCCTAAAAATCATTGTGCTCTTTAAAAAAGCAATAATGCATGTCTTTTTTGGCCTACTTGAGTATCTGGAATGTCAGAATTTGTGAGTTAAATTATGGTCTAAAAATGGCTAGAGAGAACAAGCTTTTTTACAGAATATCATCAGTCTGCTGTTTTGAGAAATAAAGGCCATTCCATGAAAGAAATTCCCATGAAATTTTAAAGATATCATACAGAGAGGTGTATGTTAATCTTTTTATAGAAAAGTACAAATCAGCCAAAACCACGATTGAAAGAAGTTGGAGGCCCCAATGCACAAAATTTAAAGGAGCAAAATAGACCAGAGTATCTACTTTAAGAAACAATTCCCATGTCCGGTTTCAGTTTCAGCATTAAAGAGGTAACAGGATGCTGGTCTCCCAGAGTTTCATAGGAAAAAAATATCTTTGACTAGCCAAAGAAACAATTAAATGGGTGAAAGAAAAGAAAATTTGTGTGGTGTAGAGCAAATGTCAAGCATGGGGAGATATTGTGATCATCTGGGAGTGCTTTGGTGCTGGAAGCTGGCAGGGATGGCAAAAATACACACATACTTCACATATGTAGAAGTACAGGCTACACTTAAAGCTACACTTAACTCAAAGTTAAAGAAAAACAAGTTTGGACTTTGACATGTACCCATTACTACAATCTGTTTTAGTGTCATGCTGGTAACTGGACCTCACGTCATATTTATATTAGTGCTGTCCATTGATTATAATATTTAATCCTGATTAAATCACACGATTGTCATTAGTTAATTGACTATTTATTACAATTGAATCGCACATTTTGATATTTTCTAAATTTACCTTAAATTAATATTTTTCAAGTTTTTAATACTTTAATCAACATGGGCATGGGCAAATATTGATGGTTTATGCAAATGTATGTTTATTATTAGTGAAACCAAACTCAACATAGAGCATGAAGACAAAATATTCTTGTAAATGTTTTAAAGTGATTATAATGTTTTAAATGATATAAATCATAAGGACATCAAAAGGAACCTTTGCTATGTTTCCACACAGTTTACTGATAGAAAAAATATTTTAGTAGTT